>NC_134485.1:278548475-278585975 GCF_040206685.1 Ascaphus truei | reverse complement strand
TTTTAGTTGTTAATTTTTTTTTTACTGTATATAGTGACTATTTTATATGTAGGCCTAACAGCATGCAGTAAGTTATTTTTTGCCATAGCACTGTATTGCCAAAGATTGGAATTTAGTGAATAGTTTGTAAAATTTTTTATTAATTACTGATTTGCATATGTACTGTTTCAAATGTCACCCACATATAGTATTGCTGTTGTAAAAAGCCTGTTATACTGCTGATAATTTGACTTTAGTTAATAGGTTGTTTAAATAAATGACCTTAATTTATTTTTTAGTATACATTAATCTAGGCCAATGTGGTGATTTTTGATGGTTCAGCAGTAATAATGTGGTGGCATTTCACTGCTGCAGTTTCTTTACATGTCTTGGCCACAACACAGTATTTTGGAAGTTTTTAAAACCGTTTCTAGTAATCCTAAAAAATAATTGAATCTTTGTCACGGGACACCAGGCATTTACGCCTTTTTTTATAGGGATCATAACATTGAGCAAAACAAGATGGTAAAAATTTTTGTAATTTATTCACTTAAAATAGGCGAACACACAGTGAAACACAAAATACATGAGACACACTTACTGGGGTTCTGGGGCAAATAACTAGACTTTCCAGTCGAAATAAATGAAGAACCAAAGTTTTTAGTTGACCGTGACTCAGCCAGAAATGTCCTGTGACTCAAATCGTCCTGAAGTTCTTGACGCCACCGCTCCCTTTCTACCGGAGGTGCTGAAATCCCTTAACCGAGAGTTGGTTCCAAACGTCCTGGAACTGTTTTTGGCTTGCAATCCTAGCTGCGATCAAGTTAAATTCTCAGAACTTGGCCACGAAAAGTTGGACTTTAGAAAATATTCTGCCTTGACATTTCTGAAGCCGTCTCACTGCTATTTCTCCAAAAGCATCTTTAGGTACATTCAAATTTGCTACTAATGTTCTGGCGCTTAGAATCTGCTCTTCAGATTGGGTTAGGGTTTCTAATAGTATTTCAGAGTTCATTCATGAAATACTACAGCCAATTTGAGCGTGGGAAATTTCCTACCAGCCAAACAGAGCGATGCCAGTCTTCTGAAGCCGGGCAAGCGGATCTTCTGCATCAGCCAAGGGCATGTGCAAGCTTGCCACCTTGGCCACTTGGTATACAGAAGCCACCCGCTGGTTTATGCTCCTCACAGTCTGGGAAAGGCAAATGGTAGTCCGAGGACTTCCATTCATCCCAGGACATGAGTGCTCAAGCTTAAATCTCCTGCCCAAATGCTCTTAAACTTCTGGCATCCTCTGTGGCTTTCATGTCCGATGTCTGGGTAAACAGTGGCACCAAGCTGGTGGCCTAGTGACTCACCCAGAACATTGGTCTGGAAAGACCCAGCTCATTATACCGCGCACAAGCATTTTTGTACTTAAAACACACTGTTTAATAAAACCATATGTCACGGGAGACCAGGTATTTATACCATTTTACCGGGATCATTCACTGAGCAAAACATGATAGTAAAACTAATTGTAATTTATTCCATAGAAACAGACGTACACACAGTGGATTACAAAATACAGAATAAAAACACTGGGGGTCTGGGCTACAAAACTAGACTTTCCTAGGTGAAATAAGAAGTTAAACAAAGTCTTTAGGGCTTTAAATGCCCTGGAACTCAAATCGGCATGAAGTTCCTGAAGCCACAGCTGTATCCACTCTGGAAATGCCGAAATCCCTTGACCAGGAAGTAGTACCAAACGTCCTGGTACTCTTTTCAGCTCGCAATCCCAGCAGCGACCGCTACGTTCTATTCTCATAACTTAGCCCCGAAAAGTGGGGCTTAGAAAATTTCTCGCCTGTAAATTTCTGAAGCAGGCTCGCTGCTATTTCTCTCAGAGCATCTTTTGGTGATTTCGAATATGTTGCTGCTGTTTTGGGGCTTAGAATCTCTCAAACGGATTGGCTGAGGGTTTCTTATAGTATTTCAGAGTTCATTCATGAAATACTCCAGCCAATCAGAGCGTGGGAAAAATCCTGCCAGCCTATCAGAGCGCGCCAGTCTATCTAAGCTGGGCAAGATCTGATTCGGAATCTGACAAGGGCATTGCCAAACCTGGCACCTCGGCCACTTGTCAGCCAGAAGCCACCCAAGGAGTTAGGCTCCTGAAAGTTGGGCTGCGAAAATGGTTGTCCGATGACTTCCATTCATCCCAGGACGTGAATACTTGAGCATAACTCCTGTACCCAAATTGCTTTAACACCCTAGTGTTAGGATCGGGGCTAGGCTCCGCCCCCTGATGCAGTGCGCAGTGTGCACACAGATCCCTGTGTGCGCGCCAGCCAACCAAACCATCTGTGGAGGCGCACAGCACCACAGCGCCTCACTCACTGGGGACATGCTCGCCCCACACCGCACTCTACCTGCTCGCGCATGCCGGAGCAATGTATCCAGGAATCCGACCTGATTCATGGATACATTTTTGGGGTATCCAGCAACTCTGGATCCCAGCTACCTAGACACATTCTGACAAAACTTTCTCCATAACCCCCCCCCCCCTTCCTTGAAACTCACAGGCTAGCAATCTCTTCTTGCTGGCACACCTGGAAAGGTAAAACACAGAATATTCTTTTATTGTTGCATAATTACATACATTGCAGATACAATAACCGATTCAAGAGCCGGCACTCTAAAACCCCAAATATGGATCAGAGATAACTAGACGGACTTAATTTAATACCTTTTATTGAGAGCCTGGTTACCCCCTCACCGTCACACCATCCATTTGTACTTTCCTTAGTCTTTTGGTTATGGATGACAGAATAAGAAGTTGCACTTTATTCCTACTAGTCCTATTCCCTACACACGATACTAAACTTAGACTTTAAAAATCCTATCAACCTTATCTATGGTTGGAGCACCCCCAGAACCCTTTACCAAGTTCTGAGTGACCTGGGCATCCTCCCTTAACCTAGGAACCCCTTTACCGTTCCAGTGACACCTTAAATCCCTATGACCCATTTACCTTTCTGGTCTGTGCTGAAGCAGGGAAACTTAGTGGTAAGTCGCGCAAGCGTTCTCAAGGGGACATTTTGCTGGAGCAATGTACCTATATGGATCCGTGATTCCAACCTGATTCCTGGGCACATTCTGACAACACTTTATCTGTAAAACCCCACTTGAAACTGATAGCCCTGCAATCTCTGCTTGCTGGCACTCCTGGAAAGGTAAAAACACATTCTTTGTCGCATAATTATTCACAATGCATATACAATCGCTGGGCTCGAGCTGACACTCCCAAACCCCAATACATTGATCAGAGGTAACCAAAGGGTTTAACCTTTATTATTGATCTTGGTTACCCCCTCACGTCGCACTCTTCTAATCTGAGGTGGAAAAGCCAATGTACTCTACCGTGCATCATATCGGATATACAGACCTCTGACAAACCTGCAAAAATGGTTACCACACCAGGAACTCTTGTCATTGACCATGCAGCAACCTAATATGTGCCATGGGTAGGACTGCATGTTGCCTTTTCAGACTACCATGTGAATGGATTGAGAAGAACAAGTATAATTTTATTAACTCCCATTCACAGTTGTCTTCAAAATGCTGCAAAGCAGCAGAAAAAGCATAAGTGATTTTATTGCATTTAGTCATTGTTTATTGTATTGAAGCAGTCCTGCTGAGCTGTGACTGAATTGCAATGGGTTTCAAGTACAGTTTGGATTTTGTAGAGTTTTCTAACAAGGTAGGTGTAAAAACAAGGTATATAGAACTACAGTAAATTGTTAGCACTTAATACTCCATAGTTGCAACAATGCGCAGGATTGAGAATGCCACTCAGTGCTCATCTTGGCATATGGACGTGCACTTGGAGCAGCTTTTGCAGGGAGTATACCACTGTGGTAAATGGGAGCAGGTGGTTATTTTTGGCGTCTCAGATTACTG
This sequence comes from Ascaphus truei, assembly GCF_040206685.1. Lineage (NCBI taxonomy): Eukaryota > Metazoa > Chordata > Amphibia > Anura > Ascaphidae > Ascaphus > Ascaphus truei. Next base: position 278,582,054 of record NC_134485.1, on the reverse strand, counting down.
ATCTGAAATGGACAATTTGTCAATGTCCCTCAATGCTGCAATCTTGAAAGGAGTTTATTGCTCACTGAGCAGGCCCTGGCTGGGACCAGTGGTGCAGAGGGGGGAGCTGTGAGGACCAGAAAGTAGGTATCTGGCTAACTGTTAGGAGTGGATAGAGGCAGGCCAGTTCCGAGCTTACCCATCCTAAAGGATTTGCCAGATTGAGTAAAGATATTGGAGGTGTCAGGGCAGGAATGGCAAAATTGGAGGAGACTGATTCCTCCAGCAGCCAGGGGAATAGCTTATCCAGCACAGAGTGGACTCCATACGCCTAGTTCAAGAAAGGTTGTCATTGTAGGAAACTCTTATTAGGAGGGTAGAGGGGGCAACTGTTGCCATGAATGTGTGAACCAAACAGTTTGTCTCCCAGGTGGTTAGATTTGGCACATTCTTGATCTGATACATTGTTGGGAAGGCCCTGAAAAATGATTTCAGGATTGCAAGGTTAAGGCAAGGACCTCCAGGGTAGTATTTTCATACATATCAACAGTGCCATGCGTTACTCCTGGGAGACAGTTGGAACTTAGGGAGCTAAAAGCTTTGCTAAAGTAGTGGAAGGTTTTTTATTTTTAGAGCAATGGGAGACCTTTTCCGAGGTGCTAGTTTTTTTTTTATAGTAGAGATGGATAGCACCTCAACAAATGTATCTTCTGTGCTATGGGGGAAGATGTTAAAAAGGTTTGAGGAGACTTTAAATTAGGTGGGGGGGGGGCAATAAAGAGGCAATGGACTACACAGAGTAGATGGGAATGGGGAAATAGCTAGGGGTCATAGAGGTTGAGTGGGGGAAGTGGTAATTTTGGCAAGCAGGGAGACATACATGTGACGGTAGGGGGTAACCGGGCTCAAAAGTTATGCCCGTTTTGGTTACCCCTGATCTTTGTATAAGGGTCCAAGAGAGTTAGCTCTTGGGCCCAGTAACATCGGAATCATACAATGTACCATGCGTAATTAAAGTATGTTGTGTTTTTACCTTTCTGGGCATGCCAGCGCGCAGGGATTGCTAGGGTATGATTTTCAAGGGGGATTTGGCAGAGCACCTGTTAACAGAATGTTCCTAGTAGTTTGGGGTCCGGAGTTGTTGGTTTCCCCATAAATGTACCCGGGAATCATGCCTGATTCTCGGATCCATGTAGGCACATTGTCCTGGCAATATCTCCCCTTGAAAACGCAAGCGTGACTCACCACTAGGGTACCCTGCTTCAGCATGGCCCAGAAAGGAGAATGAGGCACAGGGATGAATAGGTATCCCTGTAGCTGAGGGAATCCCTAGTGCCAAGGTAGCCCAGAACAAGTGTATGGTTTGTGGGTGCCCCAACCGTATATAAGGTTGAGGGGGACCCAGAGTCCAGTGTGAGTCCAAAAATAGAGTATGTGGAATTGGGCAGCTAGGAATAAAAGTACAACATCTTCCTTAATCTATCCCGATACCCAGAGACTTTAGAAGTATAGTAAAACCATACATCTTAGTGAATTAAAATATACTTTATTTAATGTACTTCAATGTAATTTGCTTTTACATTCGGAACCTATGTCCAAACAGGCTGCTCGAGCTAACCCATAGGCGCTGGTAAGTCTGCTGGACATCAGAGTTCAAAGCAGTCAGAAGATGCCAGAGGTGAGAAAAGTATTTGAGCTGCTGGGGAGAGCGGATTACCAGGTCCGGAGATCAATGGCAGTCGTTCATGCTGTGACTTCCTCTGCCAGACATGGTGGAGCCTGTTCCAGGGGGTGGCATTGAGTAGCCAGGGACAGATGTGGCAATTTCAGACTTCCTGCTGACCTGGCTTTTCTAGCTGGCTTGGCTCTGATTGGCTGGTGGGAATTTTCCCATGCGATGATTGGCTGCTGAGTTTTGTGAATGAAACTCGGAATACTATAAAGAATATGTGAGCCAGTAAGGTTCGAGTTCTCCGGTAGTGAGAGAGGGCGGTCTTTTCAAAGTTGCTCTTGCATGAATAGCAGAGCAACCAGCTTCGATTTCAAGCCTGGAAAGCCTGCCTGCCTGCCAGATTCTAAATTCTGACTTTTGCGCCCAAGTTCTCAAAATCGAACGTAGTGGATGCAGCTGGGATTGGATGCAGATTTCAGTTCCAGAGGATTGGCAGTAACGCACGGTAAAGAAAATCCAATTTCTCGGAATAGAAGGGAGGAGTGGTGGTGTTTGGAACTTCATGCCGATTTGAGTTCCTAGGAAATTCCGGGCTAGTCCCAGTCAGGGTAAAACTCTTATTTAGAATTCCCTGCACCTGCGAAAGTCTAGTTTTTGATCCCAGACCCCCAGTAAGTGTGTATTTTCGTCTGTATTTTGTGTTCCCTTGTGTAAGCGAATTTGTGCAAATAACTTCAATTTATTTCGTTTTGCTCAATGAATGATACTGGTAAAAAGGTGTAAATCGCCTTGTGTCCTGTGACAATACATATTAAAAACATAATACTGGTAAACTTCTAAAAATATATGTCCAATTGGAGAACATAAGCTGATAGCACAGACTTTAAAAAACGAAACTTAAATACATGCTTGCTAATGCAAGAAGCCTGATATAAAATCGGTGAAAATGGGGAGCACTTAATTTTTATTTGTTTTATGTGCAAACACTGTGAAATAGTGTATATACAGTGTGTAGCGATGGAGGGGGGGGGCAGTAATTAAGGGGTTACACCCCAAAGGGCCACCCCCACCATCAAATGGGAGGCGAGGGTTAACTGTTATAATGCTTACTGGTGTGTTTATTCCCCTGCCTCAATGCAAAATGTGTTTCCTCTGGTTACATGTATTTCTCCCCTTCCAGTATGTGCACCCAACACATACACTGGGATCAGGTCGGGAGGGAAAGGGTGAATTGCATTAACATGTTTATGGCCCTTTGTTCCCCTTCGCACCTTTTCTATCCCCATTTGCAGCCCGTCCCAAAGGTCACCATTGGAGGTTCATGCAAGTCTATGGTGATTTCCAAGGTTTTGGCCTGATATCAGAAAAGACCAGCAGGTGGCGCCCGAGAGGACGAGCGGAACTCCTCCATTGAAATGAATGGAGTAATGTCTTTCAATGGGGATTCCTCGAGTCCGACCTCCAAGAACGAGTTGGCTGCCGGCAAAACCGCAAACCCCGAAAGCGGGTACAATTACAATAAAGAGCTTTTGATCGCTAAATTGGCGTGGAAACTTGGTCACGGCCAAGTTCATCCCTATTAAAATTGTAACTCCGGTCTAGGGCAGATAGCGGTTTAATTCTTTTTGTCCCTTGCTCAGGGGGACCCCCTTTTTCGACCCCAACAGGGTCCGACGGGCAATGGCCACGGGAAAGGGTTGCGGCCGCCACGAGGGTCGCCCCACTGAACACAATGGCGGAGAAAAGCTGCGTGGCTTTAAAGCACTAAGTCCAAAAGTGTGAAAAGTGAAAACCCATATCTCCGGATCTGTAAGGACTAGAGGGCTGGGATTTGGCCACCATGTAGTCACTGCTCCGGCATGATTGCATGCAATTTGCAGCCCTCTCCGATCAACCAAATGGAGTATGGGTAACTGTTTAAAGTGTGGTTCTGCCATTGACTTCAATGGCGGAGAAATGCAATTTCTAAAACATGTCGTTTTAAAATGTATTACTTTATCTCCGGTTCGGCTGGTCGCAGTGAGCTGAAACTTGGCCACCATGTAGAGTCCCCTCCGGCATGAAGGTCTGGCAAGTTTTAGCCCGCTCGGCCCAACCGAACGGAATATTTTGATTTATATAAAATATTGTAACTGTACTGTAGTTTATGCCTGGTAGAAAGCCCGCGAAAATCCCTGACCCATACGGTATGTTAATGATCAGGGGGCGACAGTGTGTCTACACAAAGGCCACTGATCAAAGGCTCATCCCCCCGGTTTGTATATACAAGGTGGAGAGAACGCAGGACATGGCCTTTCACATGAAGGGCCATAATTTACACCTTTAGTCAGGCTTCCCCGACCCAGTTCCCCATCTGGCAGACTTGGCGACGCCAACTCTTTTGAGTAGGGTTAGGAAAATGGGAGCCTGACTGAGGGATTTTGCGCATGTGCCAGCTACCTGGGGGCAGGTACCAAAGTGCTTCCCACGTTAGCTGGCGAAAAGTAATTGGGTACAGATAATTGTGAACCAATATCTGAGACCCAATGTTAGGGATAGAGCCCAAATCCTTTCTAACTGATTGTATTGTATTGTATTGTATGTCTTTATTTATATAGCGCCAATAATGTACATAGCGCTTCACAGTAGTAATACATGTGGTAATCAAATAAATAACAGATAATATAAATAACAGATCATGGGAATAAGTGCTTTAGACATAAAAGTAACATTTCGGAAGAGGAGTCCCTGCCCCGAGGAGCTTACAGTTTAATTGGTAGGTAGAACGTACAGACAGTGGGAGGGAGTTCTGGTAAGTGCATCTGCAGGGGGCCAAGCTTTATGTATCGTGTTCAGAATATTCACAGTGCTATTCATATGCTTTAAGCAAGTGTGTCTTAAGGTGGGTCTTAAAGGTGGATAGAGAGGGTGCTAGTCGGGTACTGAGGGGAAGGGCATTCCAGAGGTGTGGGGCAGTCAGTGAAAAAGGTTTAAGGCGGGAGAGGGCTTTAGATACAAAGGGGGTAGAAAGAAGACATCCTTGAGCAGAACGCAAGAGTCTGGATGGTGCATAACGAGAAATTAGGGCTGAGATGTAAGGAGGGGCAGAAGAGTGTAAAGCTTTAAAAGTGAGGAGAAGAATGGAGTGTGAGATGCGGGATTTGATCGGAAGCCAGGAGAGGGATTTCATGAGGGGAGATGCTGAGACAGATCTAGGAAAGAGTAGAGTGATTCTGGCAGCAGCATTTAGGATAGATTGTAGGGGAGACAGGTGAGAGGCAGGAAGGCCGGACAGCAGGAGGTTACAGTAATCAAGACGGGAGAGAATGAGGGCCTGAGTCAGAGTTTTAGCAGTCGAGCAACAGAGGAAAGGGCGTATCTTTGTTATATTGCGGGGGGAAAAGCGACAAGTTTTAGAAATGTTTTGAATGTGAGGGGCGAATGTGAGAGAGGAGTCGAGTGTGACACCTAGGCAGCGTGCTTGGGCTACTGAGTGAATGATTGTAGTTACAACAGTAATGTGGAAGGAGGTAGTAGGGCCAGGTTTGGGAGGAAGTATGAGGAGCTCTGTTTTAGCCATGTTGAGTTTAAGGCGTCGGAGGGCCATCCAGGATGATATAGCAGAGAGACATTCAGAAACTTTGGTTTGAACAGCAGGTGTAAGGTCAGGTGTTGAAAAGGTATATTTGTGTGTCGTCGGCATAGAGGTGATAATTAAACCCAAAAGATGTTATTAGGTCACCTAGAGAGAGTGTGTACAGAGAAAAGAGAAGAGGTCCCAGGACAGAGCCCTGGGGTACCCCCACAGAGAGATCAATAGAGGAGGAGGAGGTGTTAGCAGAAGAGACACTAAAAGTACGATGGGAGAGGTAGGATGAGATCCAGGATAGAGCTTTGTTCCGAATACCTAGAGTATGGAGAATGTGGAGGAGAAGAGCGTGGTCCACTGTGTCAAATGCTGCAGAGAGGTCGAGTAATATGAGCAGAGTGTAATGACCTCTGTCTTTGGCAGCATGGAGGTCGTCAGTTATTTTAGTGAGGGCTGTTTCCGTGGAGTGAGCAGTGCGGAAGCCAGATTTTAGAGGGTCTAGGAGAGAATAGTTGTTGAGAAAATGGAGCAAGCGAGAGAATACAAGATGTTCAAGGAGTTTAGACGCAAAAGGCAGGAGGGAGACAGGTCGATAGTTAGAAAGACAGGAAGGGTCAAGCTTGCTGTTTTTGAGTAATGGTATGACTGTTGTATGTTTGAAGGAGGATGGAAAGGTTCCAGAGCAGAGGGAGGAGTTAAAAATGTGTGTGAGCGTAGGGATTATAGTAGGAGCTAGAGGTTTTAGGAGATGGGAGGGAATGGGGTCAAGAGGGCAAGTGGTAGCGGGAGAAGAGGCGATCAACAGCGACACATCCTCCTCTGAGACAGTGGAAAAAGAGTCAAGGAAGGCAGGAGGAGAGTTAGGAAGAGGTGTAGGATGGGAGGAAGAAACAGAGGGGATGTTCTGCCGTATGGATTCCACCTTTTCCTTAAAATAGTCAGCAAAGTCCTGAGTGGAGATGGAATAAGGAGAGGCAGCTGAGGGTAGTTTGAGTAGAGTATCAAAGACAGAGAACAGTCGGCGTGGGTTAGACTTGTGCATGTTGATTAGTGCAGAAAAGTAGGATTGTTTAGCTTGCGAGAGGGCAGAGTTGAAACAGGATAGCATAAATTTGTAGTGAAGGAAGTCTGCGAGAGTGTGAGACTTCCTCCAGAGGCGTTCAGAGGAACGAGTGGAGGAACGCAGCATGCGCGTGTTGGAATTTAGCCAGGGTCTAGGGTTAGAAGGGCGAGTGCGGCAAAGAGAAAGCGGGGCATGTAGATCAAGAGATGAGGACAAGACAGAGTTGTAGTTCCTGACCAGGTTGTCAGGGTCTGTAGCAGAGCTGAGAGAGGAGAGGGAGGAGCTTACAGTGGACTCAAAGTCAGGTAAGTGAATAGAGCGCAGGTTTCTGCAGAACCGGGGGGTAGATGGAGGGGGAGAAGCGAGATAGAGAGAATGAGATGAGGTGATGGTCAGAGAGAGGAAATGGAGAAATCAGAGAGAGAGAAGTTTTTAGTGAAAACCAGGTCTAAGTAGTGGCCATCCTTGTGGGTGCTGGCTGCAGTCCACTGTTGAAGGCCAAAAAAAGAGGTTAGAGAAAGAAAGCGGGAAGCCCAAGAGAGTGAGGGGTCATCAATGATTGTCAGCGAAGAGACCTGATGCCTTGATGAATTGCTAATCCTAACCCTGATTACTTCATTGCCCCATTCCCACGTAAGTGTATATATTCTGTGTGTTATTTGTTCAATATTGTGTTCACCTTCCCTGAAGGAATAAACTTTCTTTATCATATCACAGTCGCATTCAATTCAACCCAGTTATTTTGGTGTATATTATAACCCTGTAAGCTATCGTGACACAGTGGTGTGAAAAAGAAAGTACACCCTCTTTGAATTCTATGGTTTTACATATTAGGACATAAAAATCATCTGTTCCTTAGCAGGTCTTAAAATTAGGTAAATACAACCTCAGATGAACAACAACACAATGTGTCATGATTTATTTAACAAAAATAAAGCCAAAATGGAGAAGCCATGTGTAAAAAACTAAGTATACCTTATGATTCAATAGCTTGTAGAACCACCTTTAGCAGCAATAACTTGAAGTAATCGTTTTCTGTATGACTTTGTGTCTCACATCATTGTGGAGGAATTTTGGACCACTCTTTTTTACAACATTGCTTCAGTTCATTGAGTTTTGTGGGCATTTGTTTATGCACAGCTCTCTTAAGATACCGCCACAGCATTTCAATCGGGTTGAGGTCTGGACTTTGACTGGGCGATTGCAACACCTGGATTCTTTTATTTTTCAGCCATTCTGTTGTAGATTTGCTGGTGTGCTTGGGATCATTGTCCTGTTGCATGACCCAATTTCGGCCAAGCTTTAGCTATCGGACAGATGGCCTCACATTTGACTCTAGAATACTTTGGTATACAGAGGAGTTTGTGGTCGACTCAATGACTGCAAGGTTCCCAGGTCATGTGGCTGCAAAACAAGCCCAAATCAATACCCCTCCACCACCGTGCATGACAGATGTTGTAGGTGTTTGTGCTGATATGCTGTGTTTGATTTTTGCCAAACGTGGCGCTGTGCATTATGGCCAAAAATGTCCACTTTGGTCTCGTCTGTCCAAAGGACATTGTTCCAGAAGTCTTGTGGTTTGTTCAAATGCAACTTTGCAAACCTAAGCCATGCTGCCATGTTCTTTTTAGAGAGAAGAGGCTTTCTCCTGGCAACCCTTCCAAACAAACCATACTTGATCAGTCTTTTTCTAATTGTATGTCATGAACTTTAACATGCTAACTGAGGCCTGTACAGTCTGAGATGTAACTCTTGGGGTTTTTGCAATTTCTCTGAGAATTGCACGGTCTGACCTTGGGGTGAATTTGCTGGGACGTCCACTCCTGGGAAGATTGGCAACTGTCTTGAATGATTTCCACTTTTGAATAATCTTTCTCACTGTTTAATTGTAGAATTTCTCACTGTAGACTTTAAATTGTTTTTGGTAATGGCCTTATAACCTTTCCCAGATTGATGGGCAGCAAAAATTGCTTCTCTATGATCATTGCTGATGTCTTTCAACCTTGGTATTGTGTTAACACACACCTGAATGCTCCAGACCAGCAAACTGCTAAAACTTTGGCTTTTATAGAGGTGGTCACACTTGCTGATGATCAATTAATCAAGGGCATTTGTTTAGCAGCACCTGTCTGCTACTTAGCATCTTAATTCCTATGGAAGCAGTAAAGGGTGTACTTAGTTTTTCACACATGGCTTCTCCATTTTGGCTTTATTTTTATAAATACATCATGACACAGTGTAATATGTCATGTGTTGTTGTTCATATGAGGTTGTATTTTACCTAATTTTTAGACCTGCTAAAGAACAGATGATTGTTATTATGTCCTGATATGTAAAACCATAGATTTCAAAGAGGGTGTATTTTCTTTTTCGTGTGTGTTAGTGTGTTAGTGTGTTAAACGTTTAAAACCATGAGCAGTTTTGATTTTCTTTAATTTGTATGTAGGGAACTTCAGTCTTCCTCCCAGGGTTACAGAAATGAGAATGTCGATGGTGCGTTCATAAAATATATTGAAACAAGAGCTTTTTAAAAATTGCACTCACATTTATAACTGTGGAAATGGTCCTTGTATTGGTGTCTTTAGCGTTAAGATGTCCTTCTGGAGGCGCATGCGCGACGGCTAGGTGTATGGATGCCTGAGTGAGAGGGTCCGTCCCTGCCGGCAATTAAATTATAATATTTCAGCACTTAAACCAGAAAATAACAGTGACAAATCGAGGTTTAGGCGCCGGAACCCCTAAGGATGCCAAGGAGAGCGGTGTCTAGAAATAGAACCCTGGTGGTAACAGACTATGTCCAGAAAGGAGAGCCGACGCGAGTGAGTGGAGGGGGAGAAGCCAGGCAAAAGGCGGGCTCCGACTCCGAGAGTGAAAGATCCACGAGCAGACCTGCGAGTAGAGCGGAGGCTGTGGACCAGGACTGGGTCACAAGAAAGGACATGAGAGTGTTCTGCTCGGAGATGAAGACCTTTTTTTTTTCCAGAAAGAGCTCTGGAACTTAGGAAAGATATTGACAGCTTAGGAGACAGAACCAACACGTTGGAGAACAAAGTGGATTCTAATACCATCGCCATCCAGAAAAATGAGAAATCAACGGCCCAGCTATATAAAATGATAGCGGACATTATTGATAGGCAGGAGGACACGGAAAACCGTGACAGGCGAAACAATATCCGCCAGTGAGGGGGTTCCGGAGATGGTGTCAGACCCAGAGGAATTTTCCGCCAATATTGTCGCATATGCTACCAGATAAATCTACAATGGAGCTACAATTCGACAGATGTCACCGAGTATTGCGATCCAAACCTCAAACTGGAGACCCGCCGAGGGACATAATCATTAGACTACACAACTTTAAAATAAAGGAAAACATAAGTCAAATCGCCAGAGCTGCTAAGTCCCTGGAATTCGAGGGAGTGAAGCACCAGGTGTTACAGGACCTGGCCCCGGCAACCCTGTCAAAGAGGAGAGCCCTGTCAACGGTTACCTTAGCCCTGTGTGATAATGGGATCCGGTATAGATGGTTGTTCCCATTCGGCTTAATGGTTCTAAAAAATGGAGTGGCGTTCTCCTTGAAATGTGCAGAGGAGGGGGATGCGTTTCTGAAAAAAATAGGCCTACCTGTCTCTGCCCCGGGTCTTGAACAGCAGCTCCCAGCTGAAGATCAAGCTCTGGAGGTGTCTTGGAGGCGAGTGGAGAGACCGCGGAGCAAACACAGTGCTTAATTGTTTCTCCAATGTGAATCATCCCCACGTTAGGACTTAAAGGAGCCATCTCCTGCTCTGAGCTCCATATGATTTGTGCAATGTGAATGTGGTCCCTCTGGTGGCGGGGAAGATGAATCACGGCCATCTTGACTTGCTGGAGGAATGATGTAAGAAGAAGTCCCCTGGTGGCGGGAAGGTGCGGCACGGCCATCTTGGCGGCAGGAGAAGAAGAGGAGAGAGACGAGGACCCCTGGTGGCGCAAATAGGAATGATGGCCATATTAGCTCACGAAGGTGGAGTGGCTGGGAGAGCCCCCTGGTGGCGAAACAGTGTACAGAGCATGGCTGGGCTCTCCTCGGTGGGTGCTCGGATGGGAGCAGGAGGCCCGCCGGAGGGGATCGGTGGAGGAGCGCAGGACTCGCCTACAGCATAATGGCCCTGAAGCTGTATCCAATACACAAGGGGGGGGATACCTGGCCGCTTGAGAGTAGATGCAAGGGGGAAGGAGGTAGGGAGGAGGGGGGAACGTGGAGGCAAGGGTCGTGGGTCAGGTCAGTGAGCACGAGAGGGGGAGTCGGGGATAGGAAGGCGGGGGAGGTTAGTGGTTACACAGGGGCTATTTCCCCTACTGATGTAGGGTTGGGGAAGACTATGACGGGGGAGGGAGAAAGGTCAGCAGCATCCCCTCTGTAGGATATGCTTGGGAGTAGATCAGCCACACAGGAGCTCTGAGACTCCAGGTAGTGAGAACCGCAGGGAATCTGCTGGGAGGAGGAGGATGATAATGATAGGGAAGTAGGGAAAAGAGGATAGTCTTAGATGATTAGGGGGGATAGAGAGTTAGATATGAGAGCAAGAGCTAAAGGGGAACTCCACTGCCTCTAAGGTCCAGATGATTAACCTCTCTCCACTTACCTGCAGTAGACTTTCCTGGGGGAGCCGGCGAGGGTGATGACCGGCCTCAAGGGGTTGGGGGGAAAATGGCAAAATTGCGGCCTCTATGTACCAACCCTGGGTCGGGTCCGTGGACACCTCTACAGTGGAAAAAGACCCGGGAGGAAGAAAAGACCACATACCGGAGATAAGGATGCTGGTGGGTGGTGGGGAAGGGGAGGGGGGAGGGAGTCAGGGGGAGCGGGTATAATAAACTGGGGACTCATGCGGAGGGGGGAAGTTGTGAAGGGATTGTGGCTTGGAAAGCAGTTGGCTTGAGGTTTAACCAAAGGAAAAGAATTAAGGAGGGAGGGAGTGAGCCTTGAGGGGAATGGGCATTTGAGATGGGGGAGGTTTGACTGCATTTGATGCTGCCGCAGAGCTGAGGATCACACAGAGCACGTTTGGATGGAGTGATCGGAGGTCCGGGGATGGTTACTGGGAATCGTTCAAGTTCACTGTAAATAGGTTATGACATATACTCACACTGGTTTATTTAGGTACATAGTTGGTTCGAAGGATTTTAACAAAATTATTGTATGGAAGGTGCCGGTACAGGGACCACCATGGTCAGTTGCCTGCATCTCGGGTTGTGCACTTAGGTGTGTTACCTTCTTGCACAGAGAAGTCCCTCGGGAACCCAACTACCGTTTGTGGTCGGTGACCGGGAGGTCCCTCCTGGACTTCTCGAGACACATGGTAGGCTCTTGGGCAAAGAGACTGTTGCTGACCATGGTCAATCTCGGCCCCTCAAATGTACTAACCTTTCCCTCCCTTCCCCATCCCATCCCTATACTGGTGGTGCGGGTTCTGGCCTTGGATTAGGGAAATAGCCCGAGGGTAGCTTGGTGAAAAATGATCTACATCAGGGTTCTATTATTTGATAGCAAACAAGAAGAAGCACAATATTGATGACTATAGTGTCCCACAATACTAAGGGTTTGAACAGTCCGGGCAAACGTAGAGTAGCTATAGCTGACTATAAGCGGAAGCAGGCCGACGTGGTGCTACTCCAGGAGACTCACTTCAGCACAAAAAGCGCTCCCAAATATTGGGATAAGAACTACAAAAGGTTTTATCTCTCTAACACAAAAAATGAAAAAAAGAGGGGTAGCAATCCTGCGTCATAATCTTCCTATTGTAGAAGAAGTGGTTAAGAGGGATGGGGATGGCAGGTTCCTAGTGATAGTGGGTTCAATACAAGCCCAGCCAATAACGATGGCTACAGTTTATGCCCCCTGCGAGCAAGATCCTTAATTTCTTTAAGAAGTTCTTTCATACTTTGAGAATGGTCACTAGAGGGGATATAATTTTGGGGTGAGATTTTAACATAGCGGTTAATCCAAAAATGGACAGATCGGGCCCTTACAAACCCAACAAGGGAGGATGCATAGAAGCCCTACAGGAAAGGTTGGCTGATAATCAACTGGTAAACATCTGGAGGGAGATGCATCCATTAGAAAGGGACTACACTTCAGAGGCGCATGCGCGAGAGCTAAGGGAATGGCTGCTTAAAGTAAGAGCTCCTTCCCCGTCGGCGATATTAAGCTAATTATATACCGATTAAACCGAAAATCCACACAAAACAAATATATAATCAGGGAGCGGAAAAGGTCGGGATGCAAACAAGACCGAAATCAGGACGGGCTACGGCCGTCCTCACCACCTATTTTAATAAAGCGGACCCAGCACGGACGAACAGAGCGGGAACCCCATCACCACATGCAGTCTCTGATTCAGATGAGGAGCGTGAACAGGCAGACCCCATGGAGTCTCAATCAAACGAGTCAATGACCAGAAATGTGATGCGGGAGTTCTGCAATGAACTCACAGCTTACATGCACAAAGAACTTTCTGACATAAGACGTATAATCCTCATAGGTTCTATAAATGGTCAAACACTATCTATTGCATCTATCTACGCCCCTGGCGATGTGGACCCCAATTTCTTCACAAGCGTTTTCAATAAATTAAACAAGGTTGCACAGGGCCCTTTAATAATAGCAGGGGACTTCAACACAGTCCTCGATCCTACCATGGACAGATCAAACCCTCAACCCCGGCAATCCAGGCATGCGTCATACACTCTACGTCAGGGTCTGAAAGAGAATAATCTCCTAGACATCTGGAGGGAGCAACACCCCACTGATAGAGATTATACCTTTTTCTTTCACCCCCACTCTTCATATAGCAGAATCGATTACTTCTTTATTTCTAGCAGACTGGTTCCGCAGATCTCCCACACAGGAATCCATGATATTTCATGGTCAGATCATGCGCCTATAGAGCTAAGGTGCACCCAGCTAATTCTGGACAGACCTAGAGCAAACTGGAAACTTAATGAAGCCCTCTTAAAAAACCCTGCCACCGCCCAATTAGTAGCCAAGGAAATAGATCAATTTTTCCATTTAAACCACGGTTCGGTGGACTCCTATCTATCCCTTTGGGGGGCTCATAAAGCCACGCTCAGGGGCATACTAATTAGTATTGCGTCTAGAAAGAAAAGAGAACGTGAATACAAAATAAATTTACTACAATCTAATTTGAAAACCCTAGAGGACAAACATAAACAATCCAATAACCCCAACCTACTCAAACCAATAAGAGATGCCAAAATAGAATTTAATCTTCTATTAACATCCCAGGCTGATATATCCCTGAATTGGTCAAAGAGGAAATTTTTCGATAAAGCAAACAAGCCAGATACTATGCTCGCCAACAAGCTGAGACACAGACCCCCTAATTATAGTATTCAAGCCATTAAAAGATCCCCAGGCTCTATCTCTGGCAATCCATCTGTAATTGTAGACGAATTCAAGTCATTCTACGAGAAATTATAATGGGGATAAAATAGTTCATAACCAGAATACTGAACGATCCCGTGAGTCATTTCTCTCGAGTTCAAAGCTGCCAAAGCTGACGGAAGAGGAGAGAGGGCGACTGAGTTCTGACTTTACCATGGAAGAGCTGGACCTAGTTATAGACAACCTTAAGACCGCGAAGGCTCCGGGGCCAGATGGCTTCTCGGGCCTCTATTACAAGAAATTCAGTAAAATTTTGGCCCCATACCTGCTCAAATTGTTTAACGCGGTATTAGCAGGACAACCCTTCCCCGAAAACATGCTCCAAGCGTCAATCTCTGTAATTCATAAATCTGGCAAAGACCCATTAGATTGTAAAAGCTACAGACCTATCTCGCTTATCAATACGGATATCAAAATCTATGCTAAATTAATTGCCAATAGATTAAGTCAGATCCTACCTAGACTAATACACCCAGATCAAGTCGGCTTCATTAAGGATAGACAAGCGGGAGATAATATCCGACGAATCATTGATCTGTTAGAAAAAGCCAAATCACAAAAAGTAAAAATTATGGTGTTAAGTCTAGATGCAGAAAAGGCCTTTGATAGGATCGACTGGGCATACCTAAAAGCTACACTTGGAGCATTTGGTTTCGAGAATAAATTAATATCAGCTATCATGGCGCTATACACTGGTTCGACAGCTAAAGTTATGCATCAAGGCTACCACTCGGACATATTTAAGATCAAGAGTGGCACGAGACAGGGTTGCCCCCTCTCGCCCTTACTCTTTGCCATGTGTATGGAGCCTTTAGCGGCACATGTGAGAGAGAATCTGGATATCTCTGGTCTCAAATTAGATAATCAAACCCACAAAATAGCCCTCTGTGCTGATGATGTGCTAATGGTCTTGTCAAAGCCACTCACCTCTCTCCCTAACCTCTTCAGCCTATTAGATAAGTTTAACAAAATCTCAGGATTTAAAATAAACCAGTCAAAGTCAGAGGCCTTGAACGTCAACATTCCAAAACCAGAAGAAAAACTAATCTCTTTAAACTTCAACTTTCGCTGGCAGCTTAAGGCGATCAAATACCTAGGGGTATTTATCACAAGTGAATATAAATCAATTTATAAAGCAAATTATCCCAAATTAATTAAAACACTGAAGGAGGATATAAGAAAGTGGGCGAAATTCAATATCTCCTGGATAGGAAAAATATATAGCATAAAAATGAATATTCTCCCACGCATCTTATACTTATTCCAAACCCTCCCAGTGCCGTTAAATTTGAAGGAAATTAGAGATCTACAATCCACCATCTTTACATTTATATGGGGGGGCAAAAAATCTAGAATTACTAAACAGACCCTACTGAAACACCCAACAGAAGGGGGATTAGCAGTACCTTGCTTGATTTCATACTATCCAGCGGCCCAATTATGCCAACTCTCCCAATGGCAAGCACACCCTGATTTGAAGCGATGGGTAGCATTGGAAAGCAAAGCTTGTTCCCCATTGGAACTAAGCAACCTATTATGGACCCCAAAAATAGCAAGAAAATCCGCTATACAACAGCCACTATCCTCAATGACCAATTCATTAGCAATCTGGGATGTTACCAAATTTAGATGCGGACTTACGTCCAGAAAAACCCTAATGACACCCCTATGGGGGAACCCACACTTTGCTCCGGGTATGCCTAGCGCTAACTTTCAAATCTGGAAACAGCATAATATTATGAGATTACAAGATCTGGTGGTAGACAACAAACTCATATCATTTGCACAAATTAGAGAAGAGAAAAATATCCCACATTCAGAATTTTTTAGATACCTCCAGATCAGAGCCCTCTACAATAATTCAACCCCATACCCACCTCTGACAACATTCGAAAAGCTCTGTCTGAAAGAGACCAACACAAAGGGACTCACATCGCAGATGTATAGGGAAGTGATCGGTTCTGGAATTAAAGTCACCCACAAGCTAGGTTACATGCTAAAATGGGAAACGGACTTAGGAGAGACCCTAGATGTAGACGAGTGGACCCAAATAGCAACAGCAGCTGCTAAGAGCTCGATTTGCACAACATTAAAGGAGAACGCATATAAGGTCCTAATGAGGTGGTACCTCACCCCGCTTAGACTATCCAAATTTGTAAACGGTAGCTCTCCACTCTGTCCTAGACAGTGTGGAGAACCCGCTGATCTGTTACATATGCTGTGGTCCTGCCCCCGGCTGATTCCAATGTGGAAAAAAATCATTAATTGGCTTCAGAGGCTTTTAGGCCTCGACATCCCATTTGATCCCGGTCTCTTCCTTTTGGGAAGAGCAAGACAGGGCTTCTCAAAAGCAACTCTTAAACTAATAGCACATTTTGCTACAGCCGTGCGGTGCGAGATTGCAGCATTATGGAAACAAAGTGAAATTCCTGTTATCCCCAAAATCCGGAATAGAATTTGGTACGTATGCCAGATGGAAAAATTGACAAGTTTAGTCAACGACACTGGCGAAAATTTCCTAAAAGTCTGGACGCCTTGGCTGGCCCAGACAGACATCCCTGGGGTGGAGAGAGCCACCGTTTTGCTTTAATAGTAGTTAGATGCGTTCTCCGGTAATGGAGTAGCCCACCCAGCAGCAACAAATCAATCCAGACATCGGTCCCTGAAGCGTTGATCAGAGCCGCGGCCTCCCAACCTTCCTTTCCCCCTCCCCACCCTCTCCCTCTTCCCCCCCCACCTAATTTTACTTTATGATTATTTATTATTTAAGTTTATGTTGTTGCTTATAACTTTGTTTTGATGACAATGTTTGTGTTCAGCTATCATACATAAGAGATATGAATAATGCATGTCACAGTACTGGAAATAAGATGTATATATGCTGTATTTTCACAAAAATAAAAAAATACAAGTTATAAAAAAAAAAAAAAAGAAAGGGACTACACTTTCTTTACCCACCTCCATACCACCTACGGCAGAATCGATTACTTCTTTGTATCTAGCAGACTTCAAAAATTCCAGGACAGACCTGGAGCAAACTGGAAACTTAATGAGTCACTATTAAAGGTCCCAGAGTTGGAACAATCAGTTGGTAGGGAAATCGATCAGTTTTTTTAAAATCAATACTGGCAGTGTTAAGTCCCACGCAGTCTTGTGGGAAGCGCATAAAGCGACCCTAAGAGGGACCCTAATTAGGTTAGCGGCAAAAAGAAAAGGGGAGAGAAATGAGAAGATTATCACCTTGCAATCTAAACTAAGGGAACAGTTAAACAAACATAAGCAAGGTCCCAACTCGGTTCTCCTCAAAGAAATACACAAAACTAGAATTGAACTCAATCTAGCCTTAACCTCCCAGGCAGACAATACCCTGAGTTGGTCTAAGAGACTATTTTATGAAAAAGCAAACAAACCAGACACCTTGCTAGCCAACAAATTAAAGAATAGCTAGCCAAATTACAGCATAAGGGGTTTAAGGCTAAAAACAGGAGCCATGACAGCCAACCCAAAACATATAGTGGAGGAATTCAGGAGCTTTTATGAGGATCTTTACAACAGCGAAAAAGTGGCACATAATGATAAAACAAAGAGAGCTTTGAGAGATTTCTTGAAGAGCTCGGACCTACCAAGACTGAGTGGTTCGTAAAGGGAAATATTAGGAGCAAATTTTACTTTACAAGAACTTACCTAGGTCATTCAAGACCTAAATCCATCAATGGCACCTGGGCCTGATGGTTTTTCAAACCTCTATTATAAAAAACATATCACGGTTTTAGCTCCTCATCTCCTTCGGGTGTTTAACGCTGTACTGGAAGGAGCCGCATTCCCGGAACAGATGCTCCAAGCATCCATCTCAGTAATATACAAGCCTGGTAAAGACCCATTAGACTGTTCCAGCTATAGGCCCATATCACTAATTAACACTGATATTAAAATATTTGCCAAACTACTGGCCAATAGATTGTCACATCCTGCCCAGACTCGTACACCCAGATCAAGTCGGGTTCATTAAGGGTCGACAAGCTGCAGATAACACACGACGGATTATTGATCTGATAGATATAGCCAATTCACGAAAGATCCCAGTTATGGCGCTGAGTCTGGACGCGGAAAAAGCTTTTGACAGGATTGACTGGCCATATCTGACAGCCATGCTTGGAGCATTTGGTTTTGGTGAGCATGTGAGTAACGCGATCCTGTCTTTATACCGAGGTCCGGCAGCAAAAGTAGTACATCCGGGTTTCCCATCGGATCTCTTCAAAATTAAAAGTGGCACACGACAGTCATGTCCGTTATTGCCCCTTCTGTTTGCATTGTGTATGGAACCCTTAGCAGCCCAAATTAGGAACAATCCAGATGTGAGGGGTATCAAGACCGGCACACAAACGCACAAGGTTGCACTTTACGCGGATGATGTGATGTTGACGGTCTCCAATCCTCTTATGTCCCTACCGAACCTCTTCAACTTGTTGGGCAAATTTAATAACATATCAGGCTTTAAGATTAATCAATCTTAAGTCTGAAGCTCTGAATACAAGCCTTCCGAAAGAAACAGAAAAGTTGATTCAGCTCAACTTCAATTTTAATTGGCAAAATAAAGGAGTGAAATATTTGGGAGTGCTCATTCCCAAAGATTATAAAAGGGATCTACCAAGCAAATTATCCCAAGCTGATCCATACTCTGAAGGAAGACATTAGGAAATGGGCGACCTATAAAATATCTTGGATAGGAAAGATTTATAGCGTAAAGATGAACCTCCTCCCACGCATCCTCTATTTGTTTCAGACACTACCGGTGCCACTCAGACTAAAGAACATACTCTCACTTCAGTGTGCAATAACCAAATTCATATGAGAAGGAAACAATACGAGAGTAAAGGGTACGATTATGAAGAAAACACCATTGGCGGGGGGGGGGGGGTGTTGGTGGTACCTTGTTTGTTGTCCTACTACAAAGCGGCACAATTATGCCAAATTTCCCAATGGCACACGAACCCTGATTCGTAGAGATGGGTAGCATTGGAGAGTGAAGTTTGCTCCCCATTGGAATTGGACACAGAAATCACCAGGCGCTCCTGGGGGTGTTCTAGGTGAAATACAATAACAGGCAATAAAAAACCAGCAATAATAAAAAGAAATATACAACCGGTGATGAATTGCAGCTCAACCTTCAATGGATCTTCATTGTTGATCCCTTACTAGTTATGATGTCGAAAAGTCAGGGAGCGCAGTACACGAGTGAGGACATGTGGAAAAAGAACACACACAGATAATAGTGCAACTCTGTTAAGTGAGGTAATGATTATCATTAAACAGCATATGAGAGAGCATATGAGAGACTGAAGTGCATGAGGCTAATGAGAGGTACACAATGAATGGAGATGCTACAGGAATATGAGAAACACCAGATATATTCACCAAGCAAACACCATGGGGTATACAAATGCAAAGGGAACTTACAAGAAAGCCCCAAAATCAGGCAGTGTGTATAAAACAACAAAGAGTGGGGAGTGATCACAGGACCATACTAATTGAATGAAGTATTTATATTCATAGGTGAGGTCCCTGTAAAAGCTCCTTTGCTGGAGGGAAACGCGCGTTGGACGCGCAATGTTGTCAGTCTCCTACTTGGAGCTGTTTTTAATGTAGTGTTTGCAGTATCCTGGGTGTAACTGTGAAGACCATATGAGTTAACCATTTATTAATCAATTTATGGTCAGTGAGCCTGCTATCCTTGCACCCTATGTGAGGTGTCTTTACATCAAATTGCTGTGTATTCAAGCCAGCACTGTTGTGTTTGGAAGATCTATAATACAGCTATTATACTATCATATGCCAGCGTTATTGTTCAGACTAATCTCTATGTTAATGTGCAAGGGAGCTATATTTAGCAGTAATAGGATATTAAATCCTGTGGCCACCTACCTGAATATATTTATACACAACTCTACAATTGGTCTCATCGTTGCCCCAGAGGGGTTAATACCCTACTCATAGCATTCCCTGTCTTTAACATCCCATCCTATCAACTGGTACTGGGATAGTATGAATAACTTACGACACGATTGCTTGATAGCTATGATTTAATACATTTTTAATTCACATCACACGTTACTTTGGTAATATATGTTTTAAGGATTTATTAAAAGTTAATTTTTACACTTGGGTGGTGTGCATTTAAGTGAATTCTTTTGGGGGCACATTCATTTTGTGTTTCCCTTCCCCTTTTCTGAGTGTGTATAAAACACAGAACAGTGTCCGTTGTGGGAGATGAAAACCTGTAAGTGGTGAAGTGCTGCAGGGGATAAGGCTGTGCCGGCGATTCCTCCGCTGCAAGGTACAGCAGGACTTCCGGGTTTGATCCCCCACTCAGTCTTCCGCTCCACGTGATGGCGCACACTGCAGACACAGCAGGCTCCTAATGGCATAGGAATCAAGACTCAACGCGTGGGCACTTCCGTGGTTCACTGCCGGCTTCATCAGGAGTCTTTCCCCATTGGAATTGAACAGCCTAATCTGGTTACCCAAAACAGCCTCAAAGCTGATAAACAAGCTGCTGGCCTCAATGGCTAACTCGCTGGCTATCTGGGAGGCCACCAAATTTAAATGCACACTTTCCTCTAGAGGTTCGCTGATGACCCCCCTATGGGGCAACCCGAACTTTGCTCCAGGCCTGAATAGAAAGGAATTTACAATTTGGAAACAATTGGGTATACATAGACTCCAAGATCTGGAGGGGAGAAAAGACATCAAATCCTTTGAACAAATTAGAGCTGATAAAAACCTCCCTCAAAAAGAGATATTCAGATACCTCCAAATTCGAGCATTTTATAATAAAATCTCCCCTTGACCCCGTTAACCACATTTGAAAAGCTCTGTCTAGTTGAGACTGATACTAGGGGACTCACATCGCAAATGTACAGAGAAGTGATCAGTTCAGGGGTGAAGGTAGAGCAGAAACTAAGATACATAGAACAATGGGAGACGGACATAGGGGAAATATTGGAGGAGGAGGAGTGGGCTAAGATAGTAACGGCAACAGCTAAAAGTTCTATCTGCACGACATTAAGGGAGAACGCATATCAAGTGTTAGTTTCATGGGAGTATACCATCGCATTATCTAAATTTGTACCAGGGTACTCCCCGCTGTGTCCCAGAAAAGTGCGGAGAAACAGCTGACCTGTTATATATGCTGTGGTCTTGCCCGCGGATTAGCCCGCTATGGCGGAAGATTAGAGATTGGCTCCAGAGGATTTTTAACCTCACAATTCCCTTGGACCAGTGGCTGTTCATCCTGAACAGACCATCACTGGGTTTGGGTAAAACAAGTAATAAATTGGTTGCTCACTTTGCAACAGCAACGCGGTGTGAGATCGCAGCATTATGGAAACAACCCGAAATTCCATCAAGTTCCAAGATTCGGAACAGAATTTGGTTTGTGTGCCAGATGGAAAAATTAACGAGTTTAGTTAATGACACTGGCAAAAAAATTCTAAAAGATAGAAACAGAAATTCACCAGGCGCTCCCGCAGATGTATGAGTCAAAAGCTATAGTGCAGTGATAAACTCAAAATAAATAAAGAAGGCTCTATACAAACGGTGAATAAACTGCAGCTCAACCTTCACCGGATCCTCCTAGTAGATCCTTGGGGTATGCTGGTAGTTGATAAGAGTCAGGGAGCGCGATTCACCAGTAGAAACATGAAAAATAAAACATAACATACAAAAAATAGTGCAACTCTGTGGGGAAAAAACGGATCAGCAGGACCCGTAGCTCACTCAGATATTGGTGTGTAACACAAAACAATTACAGAATCAAGAGTAGCTCCAAGGCAAATCCACCCATATAAAGCGACAGAAACAGTTCAAAGATTCAAACACATGATGTATTGAGTATACATGACCCGCAGCAGCGGTAGGCAGTGAAAACTGACAAGAAAGCCTTGTAATAAGGCATGTAATGGACAGGCAGCGTTCTGGCAGAGGGGATGCAACACAGTGTGACGTCGCAAAACCGTGGTAAACGCTGCGCTCGGCAAATCCTCTGGTCAGCGCGTCACAGTACTTCCAGGTTCAGTCCCTCCAGACGAGAGCTACACGTGACCGCTCTCGTCCTCAGATGCTGCAACAACCAATACGGCAGGGTGGTCTTCTCTCTACGCATGGCAACTTCCGCGTTTCACATACAGCTTTCTTGTAAGTTTTCACTGCCTACCGCTGCTGCGGTTCATGTATACTCAATACATCATCTGTTTGAATCTTTGAACTGTTTCTGTCGCTTTATATGGGTGGATTTGCTTTGGAGCTACTCTTGATTCTGTAATTGTTTTGTGTTACACACCAATATCTGAGTGAGCCACGGGTCCTGCTGATCCGTTTTTTCCCCACAGAGTTGCACTATTTTTTGTATGTTATGTTTTATTTTTCATGTTTCTACTGGTGAATCGCGCTCCCTGACTCTTCTCAACTACCAACATTTTTCTAAAAACCTGGATGCCATGGCTGGCCCAGGCGGACATCCCGGGAGTAGAGAGGGATACCATCTGGCTTTGATAGTAGCAGAATCGTTCTCCCTTGATAGAGGCCCGAAGTGGGGGCTATAGGTTGTAAATAGGACTCTAGACGCCCTTTGAGAATAGTCAGAATTGGAGACTAGTTCACCCATCCGGTAAAGATCAGACAAGACCATTATCAATGAGACGATAGGAGACGGGAATATCAAACACAAATAGACCCGACGGGAGACAGACCTGCGCCACTCCCCTTCCCCCCCCTCCACCCCTTCCTTCCTGCCTCCCCCTTTGCCCCCCCATTTGCTTTGTATTTTTTGAAATACGTGTTTAAATGGAGAGATGTTATGGTGAAATTATTTCAGATGCTATGTGTAAGGAAGCAGGAGTTACGCCGTGCACGGCGTGCTCCTTACTCACCCGCGGCTCTGTCGGGGTCTCCCGCGACTCACAGGGACTCCTTCCCCATGGCGCCGAGCTCCGGTCCTTCTATGCGCGCGCGCGCACATCCAGTCTCTTCTTCTGTCCTCGGTTCAGGGCGTGGGTCCGCGCACGCAGCTACAGACGCTGTCACCGGGAGGCGCGGCCACACAGGGGCGCACCAACCCTTTAAAGAGACAGTACCCTTTTGCAATGCCACAATACAATGCACCAATACTTCTAGGATTTATAGCTCCTCCTCCAGGAACTCATCTAGACCTATCCCTGTCTCAGCCTGGCCCATTCACACACCCCCGCCTTGCTTCTCGGCTATTGGTTCCTCATACCTACATATACCCTCCAGATTCATTGACTCGTCGGCTGAGCATAGAACCAGTTGTTCTCATCACTCTCTGCCTCCCTAGTTCTGTTCCACAGATTTCCTCGTGTACCGGACCGGCTTCTGCTACGTCTTCCTGCACCTCTGGCATCCCGAACTCGGCATACGGCATCACGACTCTTCTCATCTCAGGCATTCGGATTCTGGCTTACGGTAAACGACAACGTCTCTCTCTCTAACCCTGGACTTGGCTACCGCACCCTCTATCATCCGTACCTCTCCTACCCCGATCCCGGAATCCCAGACCATTCTTCAATCAAGACGTGCCCTCGTGGCTGTGGGTGGCGTAATTACCTTTCCCACCTCAGCACCGCGGTCCCGTCTCGTTTGTGGTGAGCACATCCTGACATTATGCTCAGCCCACCAAAAATGGACCCCGCTGAGGTGGAGCGCACTATTAATGCCCATTCTGCACTTTTTACCAGACTAGAGACTTATCTGGAACAAACGGATAGACGGACAGATACGTTGCAGCAAAGTGTTAACTCTCTTACGGTTCAAGTTCGAGCTCTCACTCGGCAACTTTCACCCGGAGCTTCCCCTGCACCTGCAACTCCCTTTCCCACTCCTCCGTTTGCACTGGAACCTCGTATTCCACCTCCCAAACACTATGGTGGAGACCCCCAAGGATGTAGGGGCTTCCTTAACCAATGCCTCATCCAATTTCGTCTCGCTCCCTCTCGTTTTGCCTCTTCTGTTTTCAGGGTCGGCTTTATCCTGTCTCTCCTTACCGACCAGGCCCTGGCATGGGCTTCTCCCATCTGGGAACAACAAGGGCCTCTCACCCAGGACATCGATCTCTTCGTCGAGGAGTTCAGAAGAGTTTTCGACACCCCGGCACGGAAGTTAACGGCAGCTTCGGCCCTTCATCATATAACCCAGGGAGATCGTACCGTCGCTGGGTATGCCATAGAGTTCCGCACTCTTGCTGGTGAGACGGGTTGGAATAACGAAGCATTATCTTCTGCGTTTTGGCAGGGTCTGTCTGAGTCCCTGAAAGATGAGCTCGCTGCACGGGACCGTCCTACTGATTTAGAGGAGTTAATCACCCTGGCGGTTCGAGTAGATCAGCGTCTACAGGAACAGAGATTCGAACGCTCTCGTTACCGACAACGGGTGCCAAGAAACCTTGCTCCTTCCTTCATTTCCCCGTTACCTCCTTCCGAGAATATTCCGGAACCAATGCAGCTGGGGGGCAACAGGCTGCCTCCTGCCGAGAAACAACGTTGGCGTAATGCCGGTCTCTGCATGTACTGTGGCAACTCCAGTCACATGCTACCCCAGTGTCCTCACAAGCCGGGAAACGCCAACTCCTAACGAAATCCCGGAGAGTTTCGTTGGGAATTCTTATCCTTTCTCCTATTGTCAAGGACATACTACCCACCAGGATAATGTTGCCTATTACACTGTCTGGAGAGGGGTTTCACGCTCAAGCGCGAGTGTTCATTGATTCTGGGTCCGCTGGTAACTTTATTGATGAGACTTTTGCTAGGCGAAACAATATTTCACTGGTCACCAAGAAGACGCCTATAGGTCTGGAAGCCATTGATGGTCGACCCCTACAACCGGCATTTATCACACTACAGACGGTGTCTCTACAACTACAGTTCTTCGATCTCCATACGGAGTTCATTACTCTCGATGTGATCCACTCTCCCTCTGCTGAGCTGATTATGGGTCTTCCTTGGCTTCAACTCCATAATCCTCGCATCGACTGGACGGATCGGGAACCCATCCAGTGGGCTACTTCGTGTGCCAAAACCTGTACCAGGGTTTCCCAGAGGATTGGTGGGTTGTCTACTCTGCCAGAGAAGATCGACTCCTTACCTTCTGAGTACTGGGAATTCCGCGATGTGTTCGACAAAGCACGTGCCGAGATACTACCTCCGCACCGTTCTTTCGATTGTCCCATTGACCTACTTCCTGGAGCACCTCTTCCTAGAGGACGATCGTATCCACTCTCTATCCCAGAGACGAAAGCCATGAGTACCTACATCGCTGAGAATTTAGAAAGGGGTTTCATCCGAAAATCTTCTTCCCCAGTTGGTGCAGGCTTCTTCTTCGTCAAAAAGAAGGACGGTTCTCTCCGTCCATGCATTGACTACCGAGGCTTGAATAACATCACGCGCAAAAATCGCTATCCTCTACCTTTGATTCCGGAACTATTTGATCGTCTCCAGGGAGCTACTATCTTTTCTAAGTTGGATCTAAGAGGGGCCTATAATTTAGTAAGGATACGAGAGGGGGACGAGTGGAAGACTGCTTTTAACACCCATGACGGCCACTACGAATACCTGGTGATGCCGTTCGGCCTGTGCAACGCACCAGCAGTTTTCCAGGATTTTGTCAACGAGATTTTTCGGGACATTCTTAACAAATTTCTTATTGTTTACCTAGATGACATACTTATCTTTTCTCAATCCACTCAAGAGCACATCAAACACGTTCAGCATGTGTTGTTACGCCTTCGGGAGAACCATCTCTTTGCGAAATTGGAGAAATGTCAGTTCCATATCAAATCAGTGGCGTTTTTGGGTTACGTTATTTCTGATTCCGGTTTCAATATGGATCCAGAGAAACTTAAGGCGATTTTGGACTGGCCTCGTCCGAACACTCTCAAAGCTGTACAACGCTTCTTGGGTTTTGCAAACTATTATCGACGTTTCATCCGCAATTTTTCCTCTACAGTATCTCCCATAACTGCCCTCACGAAGAAAGGTGCAGATCCTTCATCATGGTCTGAAACCGCCATACAGGCATTTGATCTGCTGAAAAGGGCTTTTGTTTCTGCGCCCATCCTCACACACCCGGATCCTAAACTTCCTTTTACCTTGGAGGTAGATGCTTCTGACATCGGGGCTGGGGCTGTTTTATCCCAGAGGACATCTCCTTTAGCCAGACTGCATCCATGCGCCTTCTTTTCGAAGAAATTTTCATCCGCAGAACAGAATTACGATGTCGGGAACCGGGAACTTTTAGCGATCAAATTAGCATTAGAGGAGTGGAGACATTTCTTAGAAGGTACAGAGACACCCATAACCATTCTTACAGACCATAAGAACCTTCTCTACCTAGAAGGGGCACGTCGTTTGAACTCTCGGCAAGCCCGCTGGGCATTATTTTTTTCACGATTCAATTTCCTCATCTCCTTCATTCCTGGCTCCAAGAACCTTAAAGCGGACGCCCTCTCTCGACAGTTCCTTGCAGAGGACAAATCTGAAGAACAGCTAGAGACTATCATTCCTTCCAGATGTATCCTGTCCGCCAATTCGTTTGATATTATGGGCAAGATTCAATCCGAGCAATCTCAGATTCCTATAGGGCTCAAATTTCCAGAGGGAAAACTCTACACGGCAGTCCAACACCGCAAAAAGGTTTTAGAATGGTGTCATTCTTCTAAATCTGCAGGACATCCGGGAATACGGAAGACTAACGATCTCGTTCAACGCACCTTCTGGTGGCCAGAGAGAGCTAAGGATGTAGAGGAGTTCGTCAAATCGTGTGGTACTTGTGCTCGCAACAAGGTACCTCGGGTCAAACCAGCAGGCCTTCTTCTTCCTTTACCCATTCCAGACCGTCCCTGGAACCATATTTCTATGGACTTCATTGTGGAGCTTCCAGATTCCAAGGGAAAGGATACGATTCTTGTGGTCATTGATCGTTTTTCCAAACAGACGCATCTTGTGCCTTTGAGGGGTCTTCCAAATTCCTCCCGCCTTGCGGATGTCTTCATTCAGGAGATTTTTCGTCTTCACGGGGTGCCAGCAACTATTGTTTCGGACTGTGGATCTCAATTTGTATCAAGATTTTGGCGTGCCTTTTCCCGAAAATTGGGGATTTCACTTCAATTCTCTTCAGGATACCACCCACAGACCAATGGGCAGACGGAGAGGGCCAACCAAAACCTAGAACAGTATCTTCGATGTTTTATAACCGATACACAGCAGGATTGGGTGGATTTGCTTCCTTGGGCCGAGTTTGCTCTTAACTCTCTTCGCAATGATTCCACTCAAGAATCTCCATTTTTTATTAATTGTGGCTTTCATCCTTCTCGTTTACCTTTTTCCTCCCTATCCTCAGGAGTACCAGCGGTGGACAAACGCATCTCCCGGCTTAAAGACTTATGGACAAGGATTCAGGAGAACTTAAAGGTAGCTACAGGGAGACAGAAACTCCAGGCAGATCGCCTTCGACGTCAAGTACCGGAGTTTGTTCCAGGAGACAAGGTGTGGCTTTCTTCCAGGAATATCCGACTAAAGGTTCCTACCATGAAGCTTGCTCCCAAGTTCCTCGGTCCCTTCACCGTAGTTAGGAGGGTTAATCCTGTGGCTTACCAGCTACGCCTTCCACCTTCGATGAAGATACCTTCGGTCTTCCATGTATCCTTACTTAAACCAGTATTTCAGAGTCCTCGCTTTTCCAAGAATACTTCTCCTCCACTTCCTCTTACGATTCACGGTCAACAGGAGTACGAGGTCCAGTTTCTCTTGGATTCCAGGATCTCCAGAGGAGGAGTACAATACCTGGTTCACTGGAAGGGGTTCGGACCTGAGGAACGTTCATGGATTCCCCATCGGGATCTTCACGCACCTCGCCTTCTTCAGGCTTTCCATCATAGGAATCCCTCCAAGCCTTGTCATGGACGCCCGGAGGTCGCCCCTGAAGGGGGGGGTACTGTAAGGAAGCAGGAGTTACGCCGTGCACGGCGTGCTCCTTACTCACCCGCGGCTCTGTCGGGGTCTCCCGCGACTCACAGGGACTCCTTCCCCATGGCGCCGAGCTCCGGTCCTTCTATGCGCGCGCGCGCACATCCAGTCTCTTCTTCTGTCCTCGGTTCAGGGCGTGGGTCCGCGCACGCAGCTACAGACGCTGTCACCGGGAGGCGCGGCCACACAGGGGCGCACCAACCCTTTAAAGAGACAGTACCCTTTTGCAATGCCACAATACAATGCACCAATACTTCTAGGATTTATAGCTCCTCCTCCAGGAACTCATCTAGACCTATCCCTGTCTCAGCCTGGCCCATTCACACACCCCCGCCTTGCTTCTCGGCTATTGGTTCCTCATACCTACATATACCCTCCAGATTCATTGACTCGTCGGCTGAGCATAGAACCAGTTGTTCTCATCACTCTCTGCCTCACTAGTTCTGTTCCACAGATTTCCTCGTGTACCGGACCGGCTTCTGCTACGTCTTCCTGCACCTCTGGCATCCCGAACTCGGCATACGGAATCACGACTCTTCTCATCTCAGGCATTCGGATTCTGGCTTACGGTAAACGACAACGTCTCTCTCTCTAACCCTGGACTTGGCTACCGCACCCTCTATCATCCGTACCTCTCCTACCCCGATCCCGGAATCCCAGACCATTCTTCAATCAAGACGTGCCCTCGTGGCTGTGGGTGGCGTAATTACCTTTCCCACCTCAGCACCGCGGTCCCGTCTCGTTTGTGGTGAGCACATCCTGACACTATGACTGTTTATGTGTTCTTTAAAAAAAATAAGACCAAAGTTTTATATAAAAAAAGATGTCCTTCTGGGTGTCCGATTTAGCTTCCCCTCGGTGTAGCAGGAGGATGCCCATGAGCGCCGGCTTGCTCCCTGGACAGGCACTCCCTGAATGGTGATGTCATAGAGTTTGCGTCTCTCGATGTTGTAGTCTGTTCTGTTCCTGCTGCGTTACTGACCTCAAACACCTCTACCACGTCTCCATCTGATGACTGATGGTGACAGCTCTCCATTCAACACGTTTTGCCAGTTGGCTTCCTCAGGAGTTTTTGGCTAATTGGCTGTCACTGATCCATTTTATAGCCCCAAAAAATCAATCTTTAACTGTCACTGCTTAAACAATCTATAACACTTTTAATACTATAGCACATGACAGGAAAAGCATTTCATTACTCTAAAACGAACTGTAAAAGTCCCTGATATCTATATTAAAATGCACATTACATGTGTTGATCTATAAATATAATAAAAATACAGTTATAATAGTTAGCATTACTGTGTCAATTACACAGTATAATGAGAAGTGATTCACCTAAATAGTATCTGACCAATGGTACGTAGATATGTATTGTGACAGTCCCAGAATATTAGGCGGCTGTCTGTCCAATTTTAAGGCGGAAAATGCTCCATTCCACAGTTTAACATTTGCTGAGACTGTAGGATGGAATCTCCAGGCCAGAGATACAGTGGCAGAACAAAAAAACGAATAACAGCTCCAAAAGCAAAAAGGTAGGTGAAATCAAATAACAGTCTTTTAAATTGATAGTAGCAATGTCCGGTACATACAAGTATAGATGCAGGGAGAGGGGAGAAAACCAAGGGGTTAAGCAAGGTATAAGAAGCAGGGTACTTACAAAGAGGTTGGATTCCCACCAGGCTGTGTGACCCCATGAGAAGCTTCACCTTACCCCCGTGTCCTTCCAAATGAAGTGGTGTAGAGCCGCACGCTCACAAGGTGTCACCACTAATCCATTTCACCCACAACAATGGTGAAACCGGTGGTTTCCTCCGATCCAGGCAGCAACAGAAACAAAAAATTATCGAGTGGACTACCGTATGCTATGAAAAGAAGTTGGGGAACTCACCAGATATGAAGGTTAAAAAAGTCTTTAATGAAAACTACATAAAATGACCAAACTCCTCCTCCCACATGTTTCACACCCACTATGGTGCTTTTTCAAGGAGTGTGCACTGGAAGATAACAGTACAATTATATACCTATCCCACAACACAAATTCAGCTGATGGTAATTATCTAAGTGACACATCTATACATGTAATTAGATCAGATTTAAATGATAAAGGTCAGCATTGTCAATCATAAGCAAAAGATAGAAAGAAAAAGAAACCAACAGAAAAAATACATAGATGTATCATAACAAACTTGATCAATAATGTATCTAATAAATCAATGATCAAGAATGAATAAAGTAATTAAGAAAACTATTGCATGTAGTAATGAAGTCTCATGACTAACAAATCAAAATATAAGCTGTGTTTCACCCAAACCTATAATTAAAATGACAATCTTGGTTATAAAGCCTTCTGTGGATAATGTATTTAAATATAGTCCAAAGAAGCCCAAATATACTTAGAAAATACTTAGAATTATAAATGAATCCACATAACAAAATGGATCATAATTTCAATCATAATTCAAGATTTTGGGCCATCAATTACATAACATACTATGACCAAAAATGATCAATATTAAGCTTTCTATAACCAAGTCATAATAATGGTAAAGGGGAAACACAAACCCATATCATTCAAAAGCATGTTTTTATTATTAAAAGAAACTGCATTCTGAACAGAATAAACTGAAAAGAACTACAGAGAACAAATAAATAAATGATATTAATAACTGAAGATCAGATGTGGGGCAAGGAAAGGAAGGAAAAGAGGGGAAAGGGAAGGAAGGGGGGGGAAGGAAGGCGGGGGAGGGGGGAAGGACGGAATGGAGGGAAGGAAGGGAAAGGGAAGGGAATGGAGGAAAGGCAGATTTTAATAAACTGAGGTCTAATCTACAATAATTAATAATATATTGGGATGATGTTTTTGCAGGAAAAAATTTAGAAGATAAATTGTCAGTCTTTAAAACATTGTTAGAAAAGCACACTTATCAGTGTATACCCTGGGTAACAAGTATAAAAGAAATAAGTCAAAACCAATGTGGCTAAATAAACAGGTAGGGGAGGAAATGGACAAGAAGAGGAAGGCGTTTAGATTCTTTAAGTCAGAAGGGACAGAGACATTGTATCAGAATTATAAGGAATGTAACAACAATTGCAAAAGGGCAATCAAATTAGCAAAAATGGATAATGAAAAAAGGATTGCAATAGAAAGTAAGGTCAACCCTAAAATGTTCTTTAAGTACCTTAATAACAAAAAAACGAGAAAAGAAAATATAGGACCCTTTCAGTGTGAGATGGGTAGGCAGATTATTGGAGATAAGGAAAAAGCAGAGGTATTAAACAAATTCTTTGCCTCTGTGTTTACCAGGGAAGAATCAAGTTCAATAGCAGTGCCGCAGGAGGAAGCCACACCCTCCATATCAATGAACAATTGGTTAACAGAGGAAGAAGTTCATACGTGTCTTGAAAAAATTAAACAAGGCATCTGGCCCCGATGGCATACATCCAAGAGTTCTCAAGGAGTTAAGCTCAGTAATAGCCAAACCATTATATTTAATATTCAAGGACTCCATTTCCACAGGCTCGGAACCACAAGATTGGCGTAAAGCAGATGTGGTGCCTATATTTAAAAAGGGAGCTAGATCACAACTGGGAAATTACAGACCTGCAAGCCTGACTTAAATAGTGGGGGAAACTACTTGAAGGTTTAATACGGGATAATATTCAGGAATACCTAATGGAAAACAAAATGATTAGTAATTGTCAGCATGGATTTATGAAGGATAGATCATGCCAAACTATCTTTATTTGTTTCTTTGAGGAGGTATGCAGTTGATGTGGCCTTCTTAGATTTTGCAAAGGCTTTCGATACGGTTTCACACAAGAGGTTGGTGTACAAAATAAAGCAAATTGGACTCACTAATTATATATGCACCCGGATTGAAAACTGGTTAAAGGACAGACAACAGAGGGTTGTCATACATGGAACTTTATCTGGTTGGGCTAAAGTCGTGAGTGGAGTACCTTAGGGATCGGTACTGGGACCCCTGCTTTTTAACTTGTTTATTAATGACCTTGAGGTTGGCATCGAGAGCAAAGTCTCCATCTTTGCTGATGATACTAAATTGTGAAAGGTAATAGAATCAGAGCAGGATGTCAGTTCTCTTCAGAAGGACTTGGATAGACTGGAAATGTGGGCAGGTAAATGGCAGATGAGGTTTAATACAGATAAATGTAAGGTTATGCATTTGGGATGCAAGAATAAAAAGGCGAATTACAAATTAAATGGGGATAAATTGGGGGAATCCTTGATGGAGAAGGATTTAGGAGTGCTTGTAGACAGCAGGCTTAGCAATAGTGCCCAAAGTCATGCAGTAGCTGCAAAGGCAAACAAGATCTTATCTTGCATCAAACGGGCAATGGATGGAAGGGAAGAAAACATAATTATGCCCATTTGCAAAGCATTAGTAAGACCACACCTTGAATATGGAGTACAATTTTGGGCACTACTCCTTAGAAAATACATTATGCAACTAGAAAGAGTGCAGAGAAGAGCCACCAAATTAATAAAGGGGATGGACAATCTAACTTAGGAGGAGAGGCTAGCTAAATTAGATTTATTTACATTAGAAAAGAGGCGTCTAAGAGGGGATTTGATAAATATATACAAATATATTCGGGGACAATACAAGGAGCTTTCAAAAGATCTATTCATCCCAAGGTCAGTACAAAGGACTCAGGGGCATCCCTTAAGGTTGTAGGTAAGGAGATTTCACCAGCAACAAAGGAAAGGGTTCTTTACAGTAAGGGCAGTTAAAATGTGGAATTCATTACCCATGGAGACTGTGATGGCAGATACAATAGATTTGGTCAAAAAAAGGTTGGACATCTTTTTAGATAGGAAAGGTATACAGGGATATACCAAATAAGTATACATGGGAAGGATGTTGATCCAGGGATTAATCCGATTGCCAATTCTTGGAGACAGGAAGGAATTTATTTTTCCCCTTATGAGATATCATTGGATGATGTGACTCTTTTTTTTGTTTGCCTTCCTCTGGATCAATAAGTATAGATGTATGATAAAATATCTGTTGTCTAAATTTAGCATAGGTTGAACTTGATGGACGGAAGTCTTTTTTCAACCTCATCTACTATGTAACTATGTAATGCCATGCTTCAAATATGGGTTTAGAAACACTATTGGTTTGGATCTGTTTTTTTTTTTTTTTAATATTCCCAATGTGCTCTAGTATGCGGTCATGCACTGATCTTGTGGTGCGTCTGACATACTAGTGCCCACAGTCACATTGTAATAAATAAACAACATTCTTAGATTTGCAGTTTAAAATGTGTTTTATCACTAAATATAATAACGATGCAGGAAAGATAAGACACATTTTAGAGAAGTATTTGTCAATTTTTTAAAAAAAATCCACTTTTAGGAAATTCCCTACCTGAGTCATTTTTTTTTGTAACAATCTTTTTTCTTTTTTATTGGCAACAACATATACAGACATGAGTACAGTGGTGTCATAGGCACATGACAACATTTCTTATCTGGGTTGGGCAAGGTGTTGGCCAATAAAGTAAGCGCTGAAAAGAGGGGCGGAAAGCGGGAAGGGGGTGGAGGGGGTGGGTAATGTGAACCAGGGGGAAGGGGAAGGCAGACAAATGGGGGGGGGGGAGATTGGGCAGGGCTGGGGAAGGGTTTTCGGGGCCACGAGTCATTTTTAAGAAAAGCAAACATTTAAAAAAAAAAAAAACGTGCCCCCATTGTTTTTAGAAATGAAAATAAAAATAATAAAAAAAAACTGATATGAGTACCTGTTTCCAAAAGAACCAAATGGATTTTACAAATGTTTTGCATGCAAAGCCTGCCAT
>NC_134485.1:278528475-278543475 GCF_040206685.1 Ascaphus truei | reverse complement strand
CGATCTATCTATCTATCTATCTATCTATCTATCTATCTATCTATCTATCTATCTATCTATCTATCTATCTATCCAATAAAGAATATCACTTCTGAGCACATTCACATTTCGTAGACAGGTCTGCATCCCTGCGTTTCAACCATTATCACTTCGCATACAGTGCTCCCACTGCAGCAAGGGATTCTGGGAAATGACATGCAAATGAGCACACAATGTGTCACCTTTTGCCTGGACACATTGTTTATGCATGACTCACTGGCTGGAATGGCTGGCCATACGTCTGGGAATCACTGTACTTGTGAACCAAGTGTTTCTGCTGCTCCGCCCGCTTAAATGTAAATGCCCTTGCTCTTATAATTTTAATTCACCAAAAGAGGGGGACTTTCATTCACTACTTTTTATAAAAGTTAATAACAAGGAAAACATAACTGGTTTACTGTTGGGACCCCAGCAGCATTCACACCAAATTTCACAGCGCTGGCATACTCTTAACCTAAGTTTGCTCCCTGCGTCTGTGCTGTGTGAAAAGCGGCTGGCGTTTAAAACCCTTTTTCCACTTTACGGTTTGGCAGTGAAACATTGTCGCAACACTCGGAACTAATCCATAACTGTGACCGCACTCATACAATGTAACGTAGTATAACGATGTGGTAATCATGGTTGCGATACTCGGAACTAATCCATAACGGTGACCACACTCATACAATATAGCTCAGGATAATATGTGTGGTCCCCTTATTCCTAGCAGGAGACACACAGACAATTCTAATGCATTTACAGGCTCACAACCAGCAGTGGGCTGCAGAGCTGACACTTCACATTTACAATATGATTCAGGGGCACCCAGCGAAGGAATAATACCTTTTTTACTGGCCTGGGTACCTTCACACGTGAGCTGGCTTCAAAGATTTTCAAGTCAGAAAAGTTTCTAAGTCAAGCTTTTTAGTAGCGGTTGCGGCTGGCATTGCATGCCGAAAACTGTTCCAGGATATTTGCGAGTAACTACTAGTCATTGGAAAGTGCTCTAAAAAGGTTATCTTAACGAATTTCATTCCAAAAATGGATTTATTCGTAAGCCCCATTCCCAGTTACTGTGTTAACCTTGGATTGTGTAACTTTGTGTGTCTGTATTCTATGAGAAATATATTACCATTTATTTTACCATCTTGTTTTGCTCAATCTATGATCCTGGTAATAAAAAGGTGTTAAGAAACCTGGTCTCCCGTGACACAACATTTCAATCAAACTCCACTAACCCCGCCCCACACTTAAATCCAAACACGGCATCCCTTCTCGATATAAGGTCCACTAATTAAAAACCTGTCAGATCATAGTCACGATTCAGACCATGGGGATATAAAGTCTCCAACTCATGTATCCAGAAGGCTTCACGTTTCTTGAGGATAGAAATCCTACTACCTCCACGTCTTGGCTTCAAGACGTGATCTATGGCTTAAACTTGTAGTTGCCTGATGTGGTTGCCTTCCAAAACAAAATGGGCAGATACAGGCTCTACACGCAAGTACTCTACAGCGAATCGTGAATTTATGTTGGCTGACCCTCTCTTTAAATTTCCGAGTTGTCACGCCAACAGAGGCCATACAACAGGGGCATTTTAACAAATACACTACAGTACGTATTCTGTGTTACATGGGGTATAGTGTTTCATCCGATACTCTCATCCTGTGTGCGGATGTGTGAACGTAGATCCTTTTTGAATATTCCCACATTGGGCACAGGATAGACAAGGATAAGTACTCAACTGGGGAGCACCCAGGAATCTTATTTTTGAAGTTCTGGCTGTCTCAAAGTCTGCTCGTACCACAGAGTCCTGGATAATAGGTGCATTTCTAAATGACATTAATGGTGGTGCAGTCAATGTATTCCGTAAAAAAGGGGGTAAGTATTCTGCGTACATAAAACTGTTAGATCAATCGCAATTACGTGTGCAATACCTGAGATTACCACACAGCTGGCATCGGATTGGGCGACAGGTGAGGATCCCTCTGGTGAGTGTTCCTGTGTGGTCTCCAGATACTGTCTCAGCCCCTCAGAGTGGTGGCAGCTTGCACAGTAGATCCAACTCAGTTAAGGGTCTCATCGGGAAAACATCTCATTGCCGTCGGTGGTAATCCGGTCACCATATGTGGGACTGATGAAAATCCCTCGGCTGTGGCAGACACACTATGTGTGTAGTGGATGAGAACAAGTCTCTAATGCACGTGTATACCGTGATGCTAGTCCATTCAGATAGACAAAGCAGGATACAAATGGTTGTAATACACTCGGGAACACACTCAAGAGTGTTTGGTTACTGACAGTAACGATTCCCCTCTCAGTGCCCGCGCTTCCGCGTTACGTCACATAAGGGGGCGTGACTTACAGGTTAGACACCCGAGCGCTATCTCGGGAGAGTAAAAACAGATAATGGAGACAGATAATGTCTCCATTATCTGTTTTTACTCTCCCGAGATAGTGCTCGGGTCCCTACTTCGTGAGGGTGCTGAGCCATTCTCTTTATACAGCTGCAGACGCACACTGCGATACCTCATGGTTCTGTATGGTTTAATATTTTTCACATATACCTGTGCACGGTTCATTAAGGTATAGAGCAGGCATGCACAACATACGGCCCGCGGGCCGCATGCGGCTCGCCGAGGCACCCCGTGCGGCTCGCCGAGGCACCCCGTGCGGCCTGCGACGGACCCCCTTCAAACCCCCCCTCCCTGGTAGGGAAAGAAGGAGCGCGCTCCAGCAATCTGTGTGAATGCATGCTCTCTCCTAAGCCCCCTAACCCCCCTTCCCCCTCAGCTCCAGCAGGGGGACGCGCTTCAGCAGTGTAGCGTGACCCGGAACTTCCGGGTCTGCTGCTAGAGGCGCTTCCCCCACGCTTCACCCTGCCACCACTTTAGTTTTAGTTGCCGCCGCCGCCATCCACCACCCACCACCCACCACCCACTCCTCTGTTGCCGCTAACGCCACTGCTAACATCAGGTAGGCATGGGGGGCTGCTGACATGGGATGCTGACTTGGGGGGGATGCTGACTTGTGGGGGGGGGGGGGCTGCTGACATGGGATGCTGACTTGGGGGGGATGCTGACTTGAGGGGGATGCTGACTTGGGGTGGGGATTCTGACTTGGGGGACTGCTGACTTGGGGGGGATGCTGACATGAGATGCTGACTTGGGGGGGTGGGCTGCCGACATGGGATGCTGACTTGGGCAGGGGATGCTGACTTGGGGGGGGGGCTGCTGACATGGGATGCTGACTTTGGGAGGGGGATGCTGACTTGGGGTGCTGACTTGGGGGGGATGCTGACTTGGGTGGCTGCTGACATGTAATGCTGACTTGGGGGGTGGCTGCTGACATGGGATACTGACTTGTGGGGGATGCTGACTTGGGGTCTGCTGACGGGATGCTGACTTGGGGGGGGTGCTGACTTGGTTGAGGGGGGGCTGCTGACTTGGGGGGGGGGCTGCTGACATGGGATGCTGACTTGGGGGGATGCTGACTGGGGGGTGGGCTGCTAACATGGGATGCTGACTTGGGGGGGGATGCTGACTGAGGGGGTGGCTGCTGATATGGGATGCTGACCTGGGGGGGTCTGCTGACATGGGATGATTAGGAAATTAGTTAATTTGAATTAAAGTATTTTAAATGTAATTTTGTTTCAAGTAAACATCGTAAATAAATGTGTTATTTAGAATAATAAATGCTGTTTTACCCATGGGGCCCGACTGTTTTCCTTGTGAGGTGCAAGGGGGAGAGTGATGTGAGGTGCAGTGGGAGAGAGTGATGTGAGGTGCAGGGGGGAGAGTGATGGGAGGTGCAGGGGGGAGAGTTATGGGAGGTGCAGGGGGGGTGGGATGTGTGTGGTGTGCAGGCGGGGAGGGATGTGAGGTGCATGAGGGGGAGGGATGTGAGGTGCAGGGAGGGAGAGGGATGTGAGGTGCAGGGAGAGAGAGTGATGTGAGGTGCAGGGGGAGAGAGTGATGTGAGGTGCAGGGGGGAGAGTGATGGGAGGTGCAGGGGGGAGAGTTATGGGAGGTGCAGGGGGGGTGGGATGTGTGTGGTGTGCAGGGGGGGAGGGATGTGAGGTGCATGAGGGGGAGGGATGTGAGGTGCAGGGAGGGAGAGGGATGTGAGGTGCAGGGGGGAGAGAGATGTGAGGTGCAGGGGGGGAGAGG
The DNA here is from genome assembly GCF_040206685.1 of Ascaphus truei. Taxonomy (NCBI): domain Eukaryota; kingdom Metazoa; phylum Chordata; class Amphibia; order Anura; family Ascaphidae; genus Ascaphus; species Ascaphus truei. The sequence goes on along the minus strand of NC_134485.1, from coordinate 278,539,288 downwards.
GATGTGAGGTGCAGGGGGGAGAGGGATGTGAGGTGCAGGGGGGAGAGGGATGTGAGGTGCATGGGGGAAAAGGGATGTTAGGTGCAGGGGGAGAGGGTTGTGTGGTGCAGGGGGAGATGGATGTGAGGTGCAGAGGGGAGAGTGATGTGAGGTTCAGGGGGGGTGGGATGTGTGTGGTGTGCAGGGGTGTATTGTGTGTTTGATGTGGAGGGGGAGTATTATGTGTGTGGGTGAGGGGGAGAGATGGGGTATGAGAGATAGATGGGGAGTATCGTAAAGGATGATAGTGAGGGGTTCTGGGGGAGATATCAGGATGATGATTATGAGAGGTGCTGGAGGAGAGATGATGATGATGACGATGATGATGATGATGATGATGATGATGATGATGATGATGATGATGATGATGATGATGATGATGATGATGATGATGATGATGATTTTACCCGTGCGGCCCAATTTTTTTTTTCTTGGTGCAGTTCGGCCCGTCTCACTTTACGAGTTGTGCAGGCCTGGTATAGGGTATAACAATTTTGTTTTATTCACTTTAGACATTGGTCATTATCACAATTTGAGTTAGTTGTAGCTGCGCACTATAATTTCTTTTTCAATGTATTCCGTAACCTGCTATCTGTTCCAATCAGATACCAGAGTTTTTTAATAAGGCGACTGATATCAGCACTAGCCGTTGAAACGTGCTGACAAACTGAATCCTGCCAGTTGTCTTATCCACACTCTTGGATTCAGCACGAGTTCTCTGTCCATATTCGAGATAGCTTACCTCTCAGTCTCCATCAACTCCTTTGGATAGCCCCAGGCGACAAATCAGTCCACCATCTATATATATATTTATATATACAGTATATATATGTAGCCCTCTTTACTCCACCCTAAGTGAGATTGAGGTGGGTAGGTGTATCTGACTACGTATCAGTGTGGTGCTGTACCTGTTTGGCAACAAGGAGGGCTGAGCTTCCGCCACGGGGACCCTGGGGTATATACTTACACTCGGTGCAGCGCCTCCACTGATGAGGGATCCCAACGTGGTGGGTGTGTGCCCTCACCAGAACAACCATACAGTAAATACACACCGTGTGAATAAACAGTATTTACTGAGCATGAACTGTAACTTCAATGACACTCTCTTTGCATAACATCAATACAGCATATGAATAACAGTGCATCACCCTAAATGCATACCATCCCCTCACCCACCTGTCCATCATCACATTCCCCTCAGTCTCTTGAGTGTCCACAACAATAAAGAAAGTGTATGAGGGATAGCGCTTCCCTGTGTTGGGGCCCGGTGGTGCACTTATTCTACTACCTCCCTGATCACTGCTCCTGATCAGGATAATCCTTGGGCTCAGCAACACCGCACAGTGATCCCACGCCATGCTGCGCTGCTCTCTGCAGGAATGGATGCACACGCTGACTCCACAGGAAAGAAATCTCCAGCCGGAATGATCCTTTAACACAGTCTCTGATACACGCTGTACTGACAGGAAGGTACTGTCAGACAGCAATCCTCTTTCTCTCTGAGTATGGTGAAGGAGTCCCTGTCCTAAGGCCGACCCTATACCATACAAGTTCCCTCTGCAGTGTCTCCGGGGACTAACTGGGCCCTGGGCTATACCTCTACCCTAGCCCCTGCATGCAGAAGATCTCTTACTGTAGCTTCTGTCTGATCCCAGACTCTGGCAGCTCACCACATGCAACTGACACTGGTGATATTACACACACTGTATACCTTAGAAAACAACCCTCCCTTCTTCCTATGAGGGGCCTCTCACTGACACAGTCAACTAACTGCTGTGGCTGCACTGCACACAAGACTGTCTCTTCTTGTCAGAGCACACAGCACTGCAGCTGTGTCACTGACAAGACTTACACTCACCTAAGGGCAGGGTCCCTACCTAAGGGGCCTTCTCTATGAACTTACCTACTAACCTAGTGGGGAGTGGGGCTTACCTGGGGCCTTGGGGTAACCTGGCCTAGTGTAAGAAGCCACTTGCTCCTTACACACTTCCTCCCCCTTCCTCCTCCCAGCTCCAACTGACTAGCGTGGTCTCTGCAACATTGTTTCCTTCTCCAACAGGAGAAGCTGCAAACCCTATTTGCTGGCTGGCTGCAAGTGATGTGGGTGAAAGGGCAGTCCCCAGAGGCTTCTGGGAATTGTAGTCCACTCAGGACCTCTTTAGCATTGGGACCGCGTGCGCTATCTTTACTGCGCCTGTGCGAAGCTGTAATGGCCACCGCTATGCTTAACTGCGCCTGTGCAACCTCTAGAGGGCCTTCCTGCCTTTCTGCCTTCTCAATGGCACACCGAGGAGCCAAAGGGGACCTGGCTACATATATATATATAGTCCATAGCATAACAGTGTTGCACACTAGCCTTCTCAAAATTCTGATGCTTGTTCCATAAAGCAGATAATAAACTTAATGCAGACATGGGTTTTCTCACACCCTATCAAAATTGTTTGTAATTATCCTGGTTGCCTCTACTCTTATCCACACGTTCTCTCCCCCGTTCCCCAACAGCATCCCTCCCCCTGCCCCTCCACACCTTTCCTTGTCACCCCTCCCCTGGCTTCAAACACTTTTAACACCCTACCTTATCTACAGTATATATCTGGTTTTTTTTTCTCTACACTGTTTTAGCCATAGATTCCTGTGTATATCAGTATTGCTTGACCTGAAGAAGAGAGGAGAACTCTCGAAAGCTTGTCCTATGACATAAATTGTTAATCCAATAAAAAAGGTATCACCTAATACTGAATAACTCATTTATTCTGCACTATATATATATATATATATATATATATATATATATATATATATATAGTCAATGAAAAATAGTTTGCACACACAGTTTCTTAAATGAAAGCAGATGCTCGTCCCATATAGAAGCATACACGAGGTGACCAGGGAAATCCAGGTAACAAAGAGACAGCACAACGCAGTATAATGAATAAATAAAGTGTATTAACAACACAGGGCAGCCAACGTTTCGGTCCTCAGAGTGGGACCTGCCCACCTCGTGTATATATATATATATATATATATATATATATATATATATATATTGTGACAGAAACCAGGGTATGGTAATAAATTTCATATATAGGTCTCCCAGGATACTGAACAGTTTCTATCCTGTTTAGGCTGAAAAGTGCAGCCTCAGAATGCATGCACTCCATCCCACAGTTTGGCAAGTGCTGGAACTGAGGGATGAGGGATCCAGACCAGAGTTTGTCTGCTGCCTGATTTCTGTTACCTGTCCTGCTAGTTAGAAATCAGGTATTTAAGGCTGATTTCCTGGTTCCTCTTCCCTCTCCCCAAGAGACTGGAGGCAGGAAGGCTGCTGGAAGCAGAGAGGGGAAAAGCCTCTCCCCAAACAGGTTAAATCATTTTGTACCTTTATCAAATTGCAAAGTTCCTTATTTTTGTTTATTGGAAGCGGATAACCCGTCCCAATGCTAGTCAGGGTAAACCTCAGTTAAGCTATTGCTCAGGTGAGCAGGCTTTTGTTTTGATTGTGTTTCTTGTGTATGCAGTGTGGCAGTCTCAGTGCCTGGGACTGAATAAACCAGGCAGTAGCCTGTTTAAAGGAACAGCACGTTACGCCTCGTCATTTAAGCTACCCTACCGCGCTCCCCCCGAGCCCATCTCCCATGCCCCCCCCCCCGAGCGCACCTCCCATGCCCCGCGAGCCCACCTCCCGCACCCCCAAGCCCACCTCCCTTCCCTGGCAGCAGCCGCAAGGATATCGGGGGCAGGAGGGGAAAGAGTCTGGCGGCAACCTGTACCCACACAGTCAAGGTAAGTCACTGTCACCCACCCAGTCACTGTCATCCACCCAGTCACTGTCACCCACCACCCAGTCACTGTCACCCACCCAGTCACTGTCACCCAGTCTGTCTCCCACCCACCCAGTCACTGTCACGGTCAGTCACTGTCTCCCACCCACCCAGTCACTGTCACTCACTGTCATTCACCCACCCAGTCACTGTCACCCACCCAGTCACTGTCACCCTCCCACCCAGTCACTGTCTCCCACCCACCCAGTCACTGTCAGTCACTGTCTCCCACCCACCCAGTCACTGTCAGTCACTGTCACCCTCCCACCCAGTCACTGTCTCCCACCCAGTCACTGTCACCCTCCCACCCAGTCACTGTCTCCCACCCACCCAGTCACTGTCACCCTCCCACCCAGTCACTGTCTCCCACCCACCCAGTCACTGTTTCCCACCCACCCAGTCACTGTCAGTCACTGTCACCCTCCCACCCAGTCACTGTCACCCTCCCACCCAGTCACTGTCTCCCACCCAGTCATTGTCAGTCACTTTCACCCTCCCACCCAGTCACTGTCTCCCATCCAGTCACTGTCAGTCACTGTCACCTTCCCACCCAGTCACTGTCTCCCACCCAGTCACTGTCTCCCACCCAGTCACTGTCTCCCACCCAGTCACTGTCACCCTCCCACCCAGTCATTGTCAGTCACTGTCACCCTCCCACCCAGTCATTGTCTCCCACCCAGTCACTGTCACCCACCCAGTAACTGTCTCCCACCCAGTCACTGTCTCCCACCCACCCAGTCACTGTCTCCCACCCAGTCACTGTCACCCTCCCACCCAGTCACTGTCACCCTCCCACCCAGTCACTGTCACCCTCCCACCAAGTCACTGTCACCCTCCCACCCAGTCACTGTCACCCTCCCACCTAGTCACTGTCTCCCACCCACCCAGTCACTGTCAGTCACTGTCACCCTCCCGCCCAGTCACTGTCTTCCACCCAGTCACTGTCACCCACCCAGTCACATTCTCCCACCCAGTCACTGTTTCCCACCCAGTCACTGTCACCCTCCCACCCAGTCACTGTCACCCTCCCACCAAGTCACTGTCACCCTCCCACCCAGTCACTGTCACCCTCCCACCTAGTCACTGTCTCCCACCCACCCAGTCACTGTCAGTCACTGTCACCCTCCCGCCCAGTCACTGTCTCCCACCCAGTCACTGTCACCCACCCAGTCACATTCTCCCACCCAGTCACTGTTTCCCACCCAGTCACTGTCACCCTCCCACCCAGTCACTGTCACCCACCCAGTCACTGTCTCCCACCCAGTCACTGTCACCCTCCCACCCAGTCACTGTCACCCTCCCACCCAGTCACTGTCACCCTCCCACCCAGTCACTGTCACCCTCCCACCCAGTCACTGTCTCCCACCCACCCAGTCACTGTCAGTCTCTGTCACCCTCCCACCCAGTCACTGTCTCCCACCCAGTCACTGTCTCCCACCCAGTCACTGTCACCAACCCAGTCACTGTCTCCCACCCAGTCACTGTCTCCCACCCAGTCACTGTCTCCCACCCAGTCACTGTCACCCTCCCACCCAGTCACTGTCACCCTCCCACCCAGTCACTGTCACCCACCCAGTCACTGTCTCCCACCCAGTCACTGTCACCCTCCCACCCAGTCACTGTCTCCCACCCAGTCACTGTCACCCTCCCACCCAGTCACTGTCTCCCACCCAGTTACTGTCACCCTCCCACCCAGTCACTGTCTCCCACCCAGTCACTGTCAGTCACTGTCTCCCACCCACCCAGTCACTGTCACGCTCCCACCCAGTCACTGTCTCCCACCCAGTCACTGTCACCCTCCCACCCAGTCACTGTCACTCTCCCACCCAGTCACTGTCTCCTACCCACCCAGTCACTGTCAGTCACTGTCACCCTCCCACCCAGTCACTGCCTCCCACCCAGTCACTGTCACCCTCCCACCCAGTCACTGTCTCCCACCCACCCAGTCACTTTCAGTCACTGTCACCCTCCCACCTAGTCACTGTCTCCCACCCACCCAGTCACTGTCACCCTCCCACCCAGTCACTATCTCCCACCCACCCAGTCACTGTCTCCCACCCAGTCACTTTCTCCCATCCAGTTACTGTCTCCCACCCACCCAGTGACTGTCTCCCACCCACCCAGTCAGTGTCTCCCACCCACCCACTGTCTCCCACCCAGTCACTGTCTCCCACCCACCCACTGTCATTCACCCACCCACCCCCCACTGTCATTCACCCACCCACCCACTGTCATTCACCTACTGTCATTCACCCACCCACCGTAAAACAACCATCATTCACCCACCCACTCATGCAACCACCGTCATTCACCCAACTGTCATTCTACTGTCATTCACCCACCCAGTCATCCACCCACCCAGTCATCCACCCAAGCAGGCAGTCATATGTCTTTTGTTGAAAATATAAAAATAAATAGGTTGCATTGTAATGTTTTTTTCTGTATCACAATAAGAAAACAGTTAAGTAAAAGTTGCGCGCTAAAAGATATTTTTTCGTGGTAGGTGCGCTATGGGTTCGGGGGGGTATCCTATGGGTTCGGGGGGGGCCCTGCTCCTTTCATTTGTCTCGGGCCCCATGGTTTCTGTTGGCGGCCCTGCGGGGGGGGCAGCCTGATGTGATGAGGGGGAATAATGATGGGGTGGCAGCCTGATGTGATGACGGTTAATCAACCGTATTTGTAAAAATATATTTATGGCTCTTTGAAAAATTTTAAATCGCCGTGCTACTCATATTTGGCTCTTTTGGACTAAGAGTTTGATGACCCCCGGTTTAGTGGAACGATTCAATAAAACCTTAAAAAGCATGTTACGCCGGGCGGTCGATAAGGATGGGAAAAACTGGGATTATTTGTTACCATACCTGTTATTTACCATTAGGGAGGTTCCCCAATCATCCACAGGCTTCTCCCCGTTTGTACTATTGTATGGCCGACACCCAAGGGGCTTACTGGATATAGCCAAAGAGACTTGGGAACACGAGGTTACCCCATACAGAAGTATAAAAGAGCATGTTGCCCAGATGCAGGACCGCATAGCTGCAGTCCTACCTATAGTGAGGGAACACATGGAAAAAGCTCAAGAGGCACAGAGGAATACGTATAATAAGGGTGCTAGGGTCAGATTTTTTTTTCCAGGAGATAGGGTGCTAGTTCTGGTTTCCACCGTAGAGAGTAAATTCCTTGCTAAGTGGCATGGGCCATATGAGGTCTTGGAAAGAGTGGGAGAAGTAAATTACAAGGTGAGACAGCCAGGTAGGAGGAAACCTGAGCAAATTTACCATGTAAACCTACTTAAGCCCTGGAAAGATAGAGAGGTCTTGTTAACCCTAGTACCTCCAAGTCCATCAGAGAATCAAGAAACTGACCCAGAGGTTAGCATAGCTGAAACCCTGTCCGTTCATCAGAAACGAGAGGTCCAACAATTTAGTGAGAAGAAACAAAGAAGTCTTCTCTACACAGCCAGGTAGAACTAGCGTAATTGAACATGATCTAGTCTCTGAACCGGGGGTCCGAGTTAACCTTAAACCGTACCGAATTCCAGAGGCCAAAAGAGAGGCTATAAGTTTAGAGGTTAAAAAAATGCTAAAACTAGGCGTAATTGAGGAATCCCAAAGTGGGTGGAACAGCCCTATAGTTTTAGTCCCAAAGCCAGACGGTACAACAAGGTTTTGCAATGACTACCGGAAACTAAACGATGTGTCAAAATTTGATACTTATCCTATGCCCACAGTTGATGACCTGGTAGAGAGACTGGGCAAAGCCCGATATCTCACGATCCTAGACCTAACAAAAGGGTACTGGCAGGTTTCCCTCACAGAAAGGGCAAAAGAAAAGACAGCCTTCTAAACCCCAGATTGCCTCTTTCAGTATAGGGTGCTGCCTTTTGGCTTACATGGAGCTCCCGCCACATTCCAAAGAATGATGGATAAAATTTTAAAACCACATGCTCGGTATGCTGCCGCCTACCTGGATGATGTGGTAATCCATAGTGAAAATTGGCAATCCCACCTTCCAAAGGTCCAAGCTATGCTTGACGCAATTCGGTCTGCTGGACTAACTGCTAACCCCGCTAAATGCACTATTGGTCTGGAGGAGGCCAAGTATCTGGGGTATTCTATTGGCAGAGGTTTACTCAAACCCCAAACACTCAAAGTAGAGGCGATACAAAATTGGCCAAGGCCAGTTACAAAAAAACAAGTAAGGACCTTTTTGGGATTAATTGGTTACTATAGAAGGTTTATTCCCAATTTTGCAACTAAGGCAACCCCACTAACCGACCTCACAAAAGCAAGAGGGCCGCTAATGGTAAAGTGGTCCCCCGAAACCAAACAGGCCTTTAGAAGCCTGAAAGAAGCTCTCTGTGCCCAACCAGTGTTGGTCACACCTGACTTCTCTAAAGAGTTTTTAGTCCAAACTGACGCATCTGAGGTAGGGCTGGGGGCTGTACTCTCCCAGGAGTCTCAAGGTGAGGAGCACCCCATCCTTTATTTAAGTAGGAAGCTAAATCCCCAGGAGAAAAATTACTCCACAGTCGAGAAAGAGTGTCTCGCAATAAAGTGGGCTGTAGAGACGCTCAAATACTATCTGTTGGGGAGAAAATTCCGGTTGGTCACAGATCATGCACCCCTCACCTGGATGTGTCAAAACAGAGAGAAGAATGCTAGAGTGACCAGGTGGTTCCTAAGCCTACAACCCTTTACATTTTCTGTGAAACACTGGTCAGGGCACAAACATGGCAATGCTGACGGGTTGTCAAGGATGCACTCCCTAATATCCATGGTCGCTCATCCCTCGAGGTCTGAGCTGGGGGGGAGGATATGTGACAGAAACCAGGGTATGGTAATAAATTCCATATATACAGTAGGTCTCCCAGGATACTGAACAGTTTCTATCCTGTTTAGGCTGAAAAGTGCAGCCTCAGAATGCATGCACTCCATCCCACAGTTTGGCAAGTGCTGGAACTGAGGGATGAGGGATTCAGACCAGAGTTTGTCTGCTGCCTGATATCTGTCACCTTTCCTGTTACTTAGAAATCAGGTATTTAAGGCTGATTTCCTGGTTCCTCTTCCCTCTCCCCAAGAGACTGGAGGCGGGAAGGCTGCTGGAAGCAGAGAGGGGAAAAGCCTCTCCCCAAACAGGTTAAATCATTTTGTACCTTTATCAAATTGCAAAGTTCCTTATTTTTGTTTATTGGAAGCAGATAAGCCGCACCAATACTAGTCAGGGTAAACCTCAGTTAAGTTATTGCTCAGGTGAGCAGGCTTTTGTTTTGCTTGTGTTTCTTATGTATGCAGTGTGGCAGTCTCAGTGCCTGGGACTGAATAAACCAGGCAGTAGCCTGTTTAAAGGAACAGCACGTTACGCCTCGTCATTTAACTTACCCTAAAAGACCATGTTCTAACAGTCCTGGACAGACGGTGGAGCCCCGGAGTAAGCCGTTTGTCACAATATATATATAATTTTAAGACCAGTTGATTGTTATTATGTCCTGATATGTAAAACCATAGACCTCAAAGATGGTGTACTTTCTTTTTCACACCACTGTATATACATACATTATTTTTGTTAAATAAATCATGAAACGGTGTAATATAGTATAGAGGAGTGAGACCGCATCACCATAATTACAATAGAGTAAAGTGAAAGGTGCTCTGGAGGATAGTGTTATGATATTAGCAGTGTTGATCAGAAAGGTGATCAGAAAGATTCCCCCTCTATTGAGCACTCAATCCTGAAGTGGTCTGAAAATGGACTAAAAATTAGCCCTGTAGTATAATACTACAAAATACTTGATAATTGCCCAGAATCACCGCGGAAATCAAAAATAATAAAATTTTATTAATTCTACATAGAAGGCTAAAAACACATATACATTATTAAAAATCCCCATGCTAATGTGGCTGATGAGTAAATGATCCCATAATAGAGAAAAATAGTTAATGTATATCTCTATATACTCATATGACATCCAAAATAAGTACTACTAATATGGTGTGGCTACGATCATATAGGTATAAATATGGTATATATGAATCCTAATTATTGTGGCTAGTGTGATGCAGTAACATAAGATCTGTGTAATGAATATTGGAGCCTAATTGTGCTATTACATATGTGGTATGTCAGACAAACCGTAGGTGGCAATAATCAGATCAATCAGAGTTCAATTCTCAGTCTGTTGTATTGCTACACTACCTGAGAGTACTCGACAGCAAGGCTAAAAGTGGTATTCCCAAAATCGGATATTGGATTGTAGCTAGTGCAAAGATATTATCCATCCAATATGCCACTAAAAAATCTAGTTGCAGCTGTTGGCTGAGTACAATAGTGGAAGCTTTTGTAAATAGCAGAGAATCACAGATGTATTAGCCCGTGAAACTGCTTCAATAGTATCTCATTAGATCTTATATATGCAGAGAGTAGTATACAAACGGGTAAATCAACTGACTAACCCTCCAGGCGCTCAGAATAGAACATAGTCCTGCTGGTAAGAAATTATGAAATAAATCTTGAGACCCAGGCTATAAACAACCGTGATATAGTTTAGTATGATGTACTGTCTTTTCCCCCAACTGGCTCACCATGAGCACTATAGGGTTGGGACACGGGAAACTCACGTGTTAATCCTTAAGGTTGTATGCACCAAGCCTGTCCGGTCTTTCAGCGTAGTAAATGTTCCTGTTTCTCCTGGATAGAGATGGGGTGCCTCTGCCTCACGAGCTGTCTTCTTCACCGCCAACCCGACACCCGCAATAGCGGAGGGTGGTCACCTGACCGGCGGCATGAACGAGACTTCCGGATGACGTCACGGTAGACCCAGTAAACCAGCAGCGACTCAGCGTGCAGACGTACAGTATAGTGTAGCAATGTGGAAAACCTCTCAATGAGAGAAAAAACGCCGCACAGCCGAAAAATGAATAAGTGAAGGCTGATATAAGGGAATAAAAGAAGCT
>NC_134485.1:278195975-278200975 GCF_040206685.1 Ascaphus truei | reverse complement strand
ACTCTCTCTGGCTCTCACCCACACTCTCTCTGGCTCTCACCCACACTCTCTCACACTGTGTGTGTGTGTGTGTGTGTATGGGAATGTGTGTGTATATGGGAGTGTGTGTGTGTATATGGGAGTGAGTGAGTGTGTGTATATGGGAGGGTGTGTGTATATGGGAGTGTGTGTATATATGGGAGTGTGTGTGTGTGTATATGGGAGTGTGTGTGTATATGGGAGTGTGTGTGTGTGTGTGTATATATGTGAGTGTGTGTGTGTGTGTGTGTGTGTGTGTGTGTGTGTGTGTGTGTGTGTGTGTGTGTGTGTGTGTGTGTGTGTGTGTGTGTGTGTGTGTGTGTGTGTGTGTGTGTGTGTGTGTATATATGGGATAGAATGTGTGTGTGTGTGTGTGTGTGTGTGTGTGTGTGTGTGTGTGTGTGTGTGTGTGTGTGTGTGTAAATGGGAGTGTGTGTGAGTGTGTATATGGGAGTGTGTTTATATGGGAGTGTATGTGTGTGTAAGGGAGTGTGTGTGTGTGTGTGTGTGTATGTGTGTGTGTGTGTGTGTGTGTGTGTGTGTGTGTGTGTGTGTGTGTGTGTGTGTGTGTGTGTGTGTGTGTGTGTGTGTGTGTGTGTGTGTGTGTGTGTGTGTATATATATATATTGGAGAGTGTGTGTGTGTATATATATGGGAGAATGTGTGTGTGTATATATGGAGTGTGTGTGTGTGTATATATGGGAGAGTGTGTGTGTGTGTGTGTGTGTGTGTGTGTGTGTTTGTCTCTCTCCCCTCTTTGTCTGTCTCTCTCCCCTCTCTGTCTGTCTCTCTCCCCTCTCTGTCTGTCTCTCTCCCCTCTCTGTCTGTCTCTCTCCCCTCTCTGTCTGTCTCTCTCCCCTCTCTGTCTGTCTCTCTCCCCTCTCTGTCTGTCCCTCTCCTCTCTCTGTCTGTCCCTCTCCCCTCTCTGTCCCTCTCCCCTCTCTGTCTCTCTCCCTCTCCCCTCTCTGTCTCTCACCCACACTCTCTCTGTCTCTCACCCACACTCTCTCTGTCTCTCACCCACACTCTCTTTGTCTCTCACCCACACTCTCTCTGTCTCTCACCCACACTCTCTCTGGCTCTCACCCACACTTTCTCTTGCTCTCACCCTCACTCTCTCTGGCTCCAACCCACACTCTCTCTGGCCCTCACCCACACTCTCTCTGGCTCTCACCCACACTCTCTCACACTGCCCTGTACCTACACCGAAATAACTTATACTGCTTTCTTCCAAATCTGACTCAAGCTTCACACAGGAACCATCGGAACCCCCTCTAACCCAGAAGACAGGTAAGGAACACATCCCCTCCAATGTATAAGATTTTGGGAATTAAGGTATCTGGACATTGAGGGACTGTGGATCAGGTAAGATCCCAGGCGGGATTGCTGCTTTAGATATTGTGAAGCGGGGACATCCAGACACTGGTTAAGGGGTTCAGGATACTAGTCATTCACATCTAACTTTTATTTCTAGATCCAACATTTATACACACACACACACACTCCCATACATACACACTCCCATATACACACACACATACACACACATTCCCATATACACACACACATTCCATATACACACACACATTCCCATATACACACACACATTCCCATATACACACACACATTCCCATATACACACACACATTCCCATATACACACACACATTCCCATATACACACACACATTCCCATATACACACACACACACACACACACACACACACACACACACACACACACACACACACACACACACACACACACACACACACACACACACACACACACACACACACACACACACACACACCTAACAAGGATTAATTGTAGTATAATGTAATACAATAAATACACATATGTTAAAAACGAATGTTGTTCTGACTAGGAATTTATTAAATGTATTTTATTTATATATTTTATTTTAGAGTGGGGTTGGGGGCGGGGTTGGGGCGGGACTAAGTGGCGAGTAGATTTTTTGGTTGGGCGAGTAGATTTTTGGGTGATTTGTCGAACACTGTATATATATATATATATATATATATATATATATATATATATATATATATATATATATATATATATATATATATATATATATATATATATGTATATATATATATGTATATATATGTATGTATATATATACACTGGCGACACACTTTATTCGAGCTCGGCTAGTCCCACGAATTCGGGTATACTCGGGGTGTATTGAGGTTTGTGACTGTTTTCTGCCCGAGTGCATTGCGTTATTTTCCAGGCAGGGATTGAAGCATTTTATTCCCGCTGGCTGCAATACTGCACAGTATATATATATATATACTGCATTACAATTCATGAATTTATGCCATCTGGTAGACACGCGAAGCATTGCAGCCTATTAAATCTTAATCATTATAATTTAACAGATCAGCCGCCCGTCAGCCAGGCATGAACCCAGGCTGGGAAGGCAAATGCAACGGGGCTTGTCAGAGGTGAGGAGCGGCGCATTCCAGGTATCTGCCAGGTACATACTGGGTATTTGCTCGAATAAAGTGTGTCCGCAGCAGTATATGTATATATATATATATATATATATAAAATACATTACCAGCAAAGGTAAGAAGACAACAGCACTCAGTGGGTATAAGCAGCAATAAATTGTATTAAAGAAACTTGCACATATATCCCATGTTTTGGTCCACAGATTGGGACCTTCCTCAGGGGGTGTGCAACAGGTAAGTAACATGTGTGACAGATTTGGGGTGCGCAATACATAAAATGGAAGAGAGTACACAGACAATAATTAGTGTCAGTACAGAAAAAACGTTATAATCACAGAGTGCAATTGTGTAGATATATGCAAATGAGTGCGCACACGTGGGGATATTGGAAGATCTATTGATACAGTAGATCTGAAATAAATATAGACTATAGACTTACACAGCCCTGTGTAAGCCTGTGCCAAACAGGGTTTCTTTATCTTTTCCAAATGCGTCCCCTGACACCTTTTGAGGCAGTGACTCACACACAGTGTGTGTGTGTGTATATGTGAATATTATTTAGATGTATATGTATGTTACTGAAATGTGGAGTGAGTGTGTAGGTAAATACACACAATACACTTCCACTGCATATATATATAAAAATATATATATATATATATATATAAAAAATATATATATAATATATAAAGTGACAAAAACCCTCCATAGCAAGGCAAATAGCAAATGGAAATATTACTGTATGCTCATTTGTATGTATATATATATTTATATACACACACACTTCAAATACGGATAGTGATTCACGTAAATGATATATATATTCACTTTCTGGGAGTATAAGAGTGACTGTCCTGTTGTTCCTTTTTTTGTATCCATCATTGAATGGTATGCACCCTCTCTTTACATTTATTTTATACTAGCTGAGAGACCCGGCGTTGCCCGGGATGTAATATTCCCGCTCCTCTCTCTCTCCTCACCCCTCCCCCTCTCTCTGTTTGTCCCCCATTCACATCAATCCAGTTCCCCCCCCTCCCTCCTTTACAGCTTAATGCAGTGTGTGTGCGTCAGTCATTGTGTGTGCGTCAGTCAGTCAGTGTGTGTGCGCGCGCGTCAGTGAGTCTGACGCAGAAACACAAACACACACACAGACTGACTGACGCACACACACACACAGTCAGTGTGTGCGTGTGTGTGTGCCTCAGTCAGTCAGTGTGTGCGTGCGGCAGTCAGTCAGTCATTCAGTCAGTGTGTGTGTGTGGGTGTGTGCGCGCGCGCGTCAGTAAGTGTGTGTGTGTCAGTCAGTGTGTGTGTGTGTCAGTCAGTGTGTGTCAGTCAGTGTGTGTGTGTGTGTGTGTGCGCGTGTCAGTCAGTGTGTGTGTGTGTCAGTGTGTGTGTGTGTGTGTGTGTGTGTGTCAGTGTGTGTGTGTGTGTGTGTGTGTGTGTGTGTCAGTGTCAGTGTCAGTGTGTGTGTGTGTGTGTGTCAGTGTATGTGTGTGTGTCTGTGTGTCAGTGTGTGTGTGTGTGTGTGTACCATTCATTGTGTGTGTGCGCGCGCGCGTCTGTGTGGGTGTGGGGGTGTGCGCGCGTGCGTCAGTCAGTGTGTGTGTGTGTGTCAGTCAGTGTTTGTGTGTGTCAGTCAGTGTGTGTGTGTGTGTGTCAGTGTGTGTGTGTGTGTGTGTGTGTGTGTGTGTGTGTGTCAGTGTGTGTGTCAGTGTGTGTGTTTGTTTGTGTCAGTGTGTGTGTGTGTCAGTGTGTGTGTGTGTGTCAGTGTGTGTGTGTGTGCAGCAGTCAGTGTGTGTGTGTGCAGCAGTCAGTGTGTGTGTGTGTGCGAGCGTCAGTCTGTGTATGTGTGCGTGTGGCTGTGAGGGGTTGTGTGCATGCGGCTGTGAGGGGTTGTGTGCGTGCGTCAGTATGTATGTGTGTGTGTCAGTCAGTGCGTCAATCAGTCAGTGTGTGTGTGTGTGTGTGTGTGTGCGTGCGTCAGTCAGTCAGTGTGTGCGTGCGTCAGTGTGTGTGCGTGCGTCAGTCAGGGTGTGTGCGTGCATCAGTCAGGGTGTGTGCGTGCGTCAGTCAGGGTGTGTGCGTGCGTCAGTCAGGGTGTGTGTGCGTGCGGCTGTCAGTGTGTGTACGTGCGGCTGTCAGGGTTTGTGTGCGTGCGCCAGTCAGGGTTTGTGTGCGTGCGTCAGTCAGGGTCTGTGCATGCGTCACTCAGGGTGTGTGTGTGCGTCAGTCAGGGTGTGTGCGTGCGTCAGTCAGGGTGTGTGCGTGCGTCAGTCAGGGTGTGTGAGTGCGTCAGTCAGGGTGTGTGCGTGCGTCAGTCAAAGGGCAGGCGTGGGGGGGGGTGAAGGGCAGGGGAAGGTGAAGGGCAGGGGTAGGGGTGGGTGAAGGGTAGGGGTGGGTGAAGGTCAGGGTTAGGGGGGGTGAAGAGCAGGGGTAGTAGGGGGGGTGAAGGGCAGGGGTAGAGGGGGGTGAAGGGCAGGGGTAGGGGGTGAAGGGC
>NC_134485.1:278160652-278188152 GCF_040206685.1 Ascaphus truei | reverse complement strand
GTTAACCTCCACACACTCCAGAACGGCTGACGCTGTATCTTGGACATTTCTTGTTGAATCTTAGATGGATCAGGTGAATCGGACTGGGATTGGGCTGCAGGCATTTTTATAGATTTAATCCCTAACATACACAGCCAATCCTTCCGTGGGAACAACTTTTCCCACCTATCCCAGACTTACCAGTAGCTTACAAAAAGGGCAGAAGTTGCTTCCCGGTTTGCTAAGAGCATGTGCCAACCTGACACCTATGCTGCTTAGCATACCGGGCCCAACCCCTTACCTGGCAACAGTAAGTCTGGGGTTTGGCTACCAAGTGTGAAGGGCCCATACTTCGCACCGGTATCTTATACTTACAAATATCCCGGACACCCTAACACCTCGGGTCATTGAGGCTTTTCAACTCCGGACAACTCTAGACACTGGGGCACCAATTTAGCAGGGTGCCCTTTGAAGTACGGAGATAAAAATCCCTCAGCTCATTCATCCATAACATATGGGCATGTTAATGGATTCATTGCCGGGCTTGCAGGAAAGGGTTTCCTGCCTTTGCATTTAAAATACCATTGATCCTCTGACTTTTTTGCTGGGAAAATCAGTCGAAGGCCTACCCACACTACTAACTTGACTGATCTCTTCTATTCTTATGGCTGCAAGATTAAAATTCTCATTTACCTCTATTAGGAGGGAGAAAGACCACCATTGGATCTGTATCCAGTAGAATGAAAGGACCACTTGGGAAGTGGGGAGGGGCGGGCTTAAAACCTGGGAAGGAGGAGCCACTAAACTCCAACAGCTGAAACAGCTGAAAATAAATTGACAAAACACACAAAACCCCAGCAAGCTCTTTTTGGGAACCCCGAGCCCTCACAAAATATATATGTATATAAGTGTCAAAAAGGACAGCTATTGAGCGTGGCATACACTGGCGACACACTTTATCGCAGTGCGGCCAGATCCGCAAGCCGGGAGATTTCCCGGCTTGCTAGTGGCCGCCCCTCGGCGTGCCGCGCGTCATAGACGCGCGGTCACGCGTCATCGGGAGCCTGCGCCCCCTGCACGCGTGTCCAAGGGCTCCCCGAGGGAGCCCTGGTGTCCCGCGATCGCGGGACAGCGGCAGGGGGTTCCGGGGGACCCGGCGGACCCGGCAGCGGTAGGGAGAGCGCCCCGATCGGAGGGCGCTCTTCCGCTGCTTCGGCGCGCGCCCGTCACACTCGGGCGCGCGCCAGGCTACTGCTGCGGCACAGAACGGGCAAATGCTCGAATAAACTGTGCCGCAGCAGTATGTATACAAAAACGACAGAGAAGCCCAATGCTGCATCCAATATGACAAAAATACACAGTAAAATACTTATATATTCTCTTGAAAAAGGGTCATTTAGTTTAACCCTTTGGCCAAAGCGTTATAAGCTTGCGAGCCACGACAAGGCAGAAACCCATTCGCAATTCCTAACACTACCAGATAAAATACTAATATATCTGTAAGAGATGTGTGCAGAGGTATGCAATGGAGACCGTTTTTAAGGTGAAATTAAAATAAGGCTTTATTGCGCCTGTCCCTTTTAACACAGCAAAACATATGAAAACAACAAACGCCTATCCCTGTTTAAGGGCTAATTTACTTCCCCAGTCCCTTTCTCCAGGGCTGGAGGTTTAATCCCATTACCACCCTATTACCTAAAGTCTCAAGAGATACCTTAAAGCAGGTGTCCCTTCATGTCAGTCTCTGGTAGGTTCCTGGGTCCCCTGTGTCCAGGAATATGGTCTTTGGGTGTCTTGATCTCAGCAGAGCCTTTCTGCTCAAGACCTCTTTCCTCTTGTCAGCACCTTTGTGTATTGAGGAAAATCTCCCTTCCTGTCTCAGAGGCAGGCTTTTTCTGACACCTCTAATCAGCCAGGTGGTGTTGGTTAATTGTCTACCAGCAGTTAACCACCACACTGCTGGATTAGAGGCACATTTTTGAACAGGGATAAGACCCCTGTTACAATATCTCTATTAGGATTAATTCTATTAGGATTATTCTACTGGATACAGATCCAATGGTGGTCTTTCTCCCTCCTAATAGAGGTAAATGAGAATTTTAATTATAATAGAGATATATTAGTATTTTATCTGGTAGTGTTAGGACTTGCGAACGGGTGTCTGCCTTGCTGTGGCTCGCAAGCTTACAACGCTTTGGCCAAAGGGTTAAACTAAATGACCCCTTTTCAAGAGAATATAAATAAGTATTTTACTGTGTTTTTTTATCATATTGGATGCAGCATTGGGCTTCTTTGTCGTTTGTTGTATGCTCATACTGTATGAATCCATAAAAATGTTGGCCCCATGGACATACCCATCAGTTGTAAATAGTAGGATCTTTCAAAGCTAAAGTCATTTTTGTGAAGTATGAGTTCAATCAATGTCATTATGAACTCCGATGGCGGGCCATCAGTGTGATAAAAACAGAAAACAAGGGGAGCGCAGGTGAATAAAAGTCTTCCGAAATTAAATTAAATACCTAACGTTTTATGGGCAGGCTTGTTAGTGATATAGCCAGACTCCCGAAACCTCAATGATGCACAAGTGTCTTTATAGAACATAGTCAATGCACTTCTTGTGGTAAACATTATATAGGGAAGGGTCAGTTAAGAATCAATAGATATATTAAATACTCACACTGGCTTTTGTGAGCACAGGCACATCAGTTTGTTCTTTTTCCTTATGAGGATGAATAATGTGGTCTTTGGTTCACCACTCCTTGTGGCTCCTTCTCACCTGTTACCAATCAAAACTCTCCCCAAGGTGTTGATAGAACACAAAGAGAGTGGAAATAATAAATGTCTAACGAAATTACAATTGGTTACCGTGGAAACTAGGGACAGACTGGCTAATGATATAGCCAGACTCTCCCAACACCTCAGTACTGCACAAGAGTTCCAATAAAACCACAGTCAATGCACTACATGGTGTGTAGACTATGTGGTGATAAGTCAGAAAATAATAAAACAATCAATAACATTAATACTCACACGGGCCTGTGTGAGTACAGACACATCTGATGGTGTGAATACTGTGGTCGTCGTACTTCACTGGGTATGGCTCCTCCTTGCCTTGTCCCAAACAGAACTCTCCCCAAGGTGTCAGTGAAACACAGGGAGAGTGAGAGTGTAGAGTTCAACATTTTCTAAAATCACAAAAAATAGTGTGCACAACTAAAAATCCCCCGTTGGATTTGGCAAAGTCTGTGGGGCTCGTCCTGTTTAAGCGCTCCCTGCTTCCGCATCCAGGCAGTGATTGACACGCAAGGCTGGAACGTACTCCCACCGCTTCCCTACGGTGGCCTCCGAGGTACAAAACCTCTTCGAATGGATAGAGCAACGCGTTTCGCTTCATTTTAATAAAGCCCCTTAATGTGGTCTCTATGCCAACCCAGATAATTTCAAAATACAAATAAACAGGTCTCCGATACAGCCTATATTAAAGTGATAAGTGGAATGAATCTAAAACTAAAAAACATGAACTGAAACATATGAGACTAACTAATTCATGATCTAGATACACTGGGCAAGATTCTCTTAAAAATGATAAATTCTAGCTAACATAAAATCCCTCTTGCAGCGGCTTGCCTTATAGGGAAATGCACTCTCATTGGGGTCCAAATGGATCATAGTTCAGGAGTGTAATAGAACAGGAACCCATCAGATCTCAATTAATTCTATCAATGTATAATAATGATAAAATAACCAATTCCTAAAAAAGGTTTCCTTCAACCACAAAGTGTGGATACCCCAGGTAGATACAAAGTTACCACGAAATGTTAAAAATAGTTCCTATTGAACTAATGTCCCAGTAAAATTACAACTAGAATTAAAAAACAGAAATTTTAGTTTTGGCGCCACCTGGTGTCCATCCAGAAATGGCATTTTGATGAAACCAGAAACACCAACAACACATAAATACTGTAGTATTGGGAGAAGGAAGACTTGTGGCTGAATTTGAACACATTAGGACCTGGATCTTGCTGATTATCACAGTTTGATGTTGGAATGGGAAACTTTTCAAAGTGAGCATAATGGTTATATGGTATGTTCCTGAAGATCTTGAATTCAAGGCTCCAATACAGATAAATAGCTGATACCTGTATGAACCCTCTGATAATCTTATACCACAAATGACCCCATACCATCAAAAAATTACTATCATACATTAATTCCCTGTTGGGTGTCCCAAAAACAAAACCATAACATTGGCTGGTGAATTAAAATTATCTGTGTCTTAAATTACTAGCAACAACCATGATTTAAAATGGAATCCTAGGCAAAAAACAAAGAAAAACTGGAATAAAATACAATGGAAACTGTAGGGAGGGGGTGGGGAGGGAAATAAGGACAGGTAGAACAGTGGGTGGGGAGCAGATGTCAAATACAATAACCCCTAAAATTATTAAAGACAATGGTGGAGTAGAAGTGGATCTAAGGGGATAAAAAAAAATGGGTTAGCAAATACGGTTCACAAAAGAAGGAAATGCTGAACCCTGTTAGCAGATAAAGGCCCCAATATCAATATCTACATTGAGGCCCTGTGGGGACAGGATTTTGAGCCTGTAAATCCAAAAGGTCTCCAAGTGGCTAAGTTTAGCAAATCTTTAGCAAGTCTCCTCCTCTGATACCCTGGGAGATGCACTCAATGCCCCTATAAATAATTCATGAGGGATCTGCTCCATGTGCTATCTCGAAATGTCTAGAGACACTATAGGTGGCTAGTCTCTTGCGGATATTGCCCATGTGCTCCAGCATGTGGACCCTGAGTGGTCTCGAGGTACATCCAACGTACTGGAGACTACATGTGCACTCCAGCAGATAAACCACAAAAGTGGTTTTGCAATTGATGAAACTTTTGGTCTTGAATTCTTCTCCCGTAGAGTGGGATTTAAAGGTACTCTTCTCTTTCGACGCCCGGGTGCACGCTTTGCACCTAAGGCAGCTAAAGAATCCCACAGGCCGGGGAAGCCAATTGATAGCACTTGGCTTAACCTGGCCCCTGAACATACTAGGGGACAGCCTGTTCTTCAGATTGTATAAATAGATAAGTGAGATAAAATTCTCACTGGAGGGTCCCTATAACTTACACTCTAAGTACATAAATTGTGTAAGAGATATAGTTATCTCTGAGAATATAAATATTCCCATACAGAGAATCTATTATAGTATAATGTAGCTCTTATGTACCACTAATGAAAACTAAAAATAATAAAGTCTTATTACACTCGTGTGAGAGGCTGAGGGAACTCGCTAATTACCAGAATCAGGTTGTATGGAGATACTCAGTGCCCGATCATAGTACTGTTACTAATGTTACATATGTTGACTTATTTGATCTAGCTATGTTTAGTGCCGCAGCACACTTGGACACATGATGCATGATTTTAGCACTACTATTACCTGTTGGTTCTTCTGACTTGGTTATGTTTGGCGCTACTGTATATTTAGTGATGTGACGCTACAGCTGTAGTCAGAACAGCATAACCAAACACATTGTATGTAAGCCGAATTGGCAATAAAAGGTATGGGCAGTGTCAGTATTACGTTACATGAATACAATGTACTCCATGTGTATCATATTATAGACATTGATCTCTGAGACACAGGCATTCTGCACACCTACACAGTAAATGATTACAGCATTGCTATAATATGCTGTTGTTTCTGACCTAGATGTGTTTGACGCTGCCGTATATTTGAACTGCGGTATGTGACGTTACAGTTGCAGTTGGAACAACATATATCTAATACATATAGTGTGAGTTGAATGAGCAATAAGAGAGGCCATATGTATTCAATATATCTCAAGTGCACTTAACCACTGGCACCGATTTCTGAGAAACATGTATTATAAGCTTACTTGCTGTCGGGTTGATTAGCTATTTGCACTGTGTCTGTATCAATATGCTAACTTTGGCCATGAGTGGGAATAACGGCCCATGTTACATCTATATATATTGTACTAATTTAAACTCTTATGCGCCGTATGGAGACAATGGTCTCCGTGGATGTATATGTGGCAGCTTGTTACAACATCACTCTGGTTGCGTGAACACCTGCTAGTGGTGTGTTATTAGGCTACGGTGATACATATTTTATGTCTGTAGAGTGCATATATAACAGCTAATGTTATAAATAACTGTGCTGCTTCTATACTGATTCCTGTATTACTCATCAGATTGACCAACATTGGAGGCAGGTTACTGTGTAGTCGGTGGTTTGGGGCATAAATCCCAATCACAGTGCTCAATCCAAATCTGAACCTTTAGACAATAATGAGTACGAGTCCACATATCATGGTGACAGGAAACTGTATCAGCCAGCAGGTAGTGTAATGAGACCCAGTGCTATATGAATGCAGCAAAAAGACACTCAGTGTAATGGCAATAGTCCATGTGTCATAATAAAATAAAGGTTAACATACCGTTGTTGTATGGGACTCGGCCATACCAGACCCTTATGCTGCAGCACTATTCCGGGTCATCCAGTATCCCTGTGAGGGAGAAATATACTCACAGCAGGCTTGTTCCAATGCAGCGTGCAGCACGCTCAATATTCACATAGAGGTTGAAATCCAAAGATTCCTGCGGTGCACAGCCAAATAGGGTAGAGGACCAGCAAGGTGTAGTTTAAAAATATACTTTATTGAAACAGCATGGTACAGGGGACACACACTCTGACGCGTTTCGGACTGGTATAGTCCTTAGTCATAGAGCTGATCCGCGCCATTCATCCCCACTGATTTAAAGGGCTAAGCCCGCCCCCCTACGTCATCGCGCTCCCCGTTTTTGGCGCGAAAATCGCTGATATGTAATCTAATTGGCTTGGACTCCCAGCGCGTAGAATGACTAACTGCCGTATATATGTTTGAAGGGGAGTGATGTACATCCCCCTGCGTCATCGCGCTACTCATTTTGGCGCGAAAATCGCCACACTATAGCCTCATTGGCTGAGGCTCCCAGCCAATAGGAACGCTAGCTGCCCTAGGTATGCCTGAGGATAAGGGGAATGACGCGCATCTAGCTTCAGCGCCCAGACCCCTCTGCCGACACGTAGCGCGTCGTTGCTAAGCAACGACTATAAACAACAGCAAAGAGTCCTCAATCCTCACAGAGCGATACCAGGCTATATAGTACTAACAGGGTACCCAGGGAGGCGAGGAAGGAAAGGAGGGGAGGGGAAGAGAGGGAGGGGAAGGGGAAGGGAAGTGAGGGGGAGGGGAAGGGAGGGGAGGGGGAGGGGGGGGTAGACTTGCAAGAAAAACATGTGGGGGATGAACTAAACAAGTTAAAACTAACATAGTAAAAACATATTAAATCAGGTACAACAAAACATGAATAACATACAAATACATAATGTAGCGAATCTAAAATCTGAAATGGAGGTTACATGTGTAGATTGGGGAAAAAAGTTGTTCAACAATATTTATCATGTTAATGTATTCAACTAATGTTATTGTTGATAATTAACTTTTAGTAATGCATAAGTTTTGATCTATGAGTAAACATATGTCATAAAAACATGTACAATATAATAAAGTATCCATTTGAGACAGTTATTTTCTAGCTGTGTGAACAATGGACCTGGTTTCTAACGTAAGGCAAGCAAAATTGTTATATGAGAATACAGTGGATATTAGATATTCATATTACATGTTATCTAATACATTTGAATGAACGAAAGCTACTCTAATTTTTTGTGTTTTTATAGATTTTTGGACCAAAAACTAGGGCAAATCAGTTGATAGATTGGGCTCATTCATCCTTTTGAATCAAGTTAAAAAATGTTTGAGCTCCCAATCTTGGTTCATGCCCCTGGGTGCCAATGTCCCAAGGGCATAAATCCAGAACATCTCCCTGCGGTTTAGTGATGCTTCTCTATGTCCTCCTCTAGGGTGTATAGTGATGTTCTCAATGGCACTATACGTAAGAGTTTTAATTGATCCTGAGGGACACGTGTTAAAATGACGTGCTACCGGAAAGCGTTCATCGCTGTTCTTTATACTCCGGATGTGTTCTGTAATTCTTACTTTCAAAGCCCTAATGGTCCTGCCTATATAGCCACTTCCACATGCACATTTCAGTAAATAAATTACAAAGTTGGTGTTGCATGTCATAAATGACTCCAACCGGTAAACTTGCCCTGTATGGACATCCCTTACTGATTTTAATGGTTCAGCATATCTGCAGAGATTACATAGGCCACATTTAAAGAATCCCTTAGGTAGAGGTTTTGTATTTTTAGCTTTTGACTCAAACAGACTAGGAGATACATAGTTGCCGATGGTCTTGGCTTTCTTGAATACCATTCTAGGTTTTTGTGTGGTATAGGGATCCAAATCTGTATCTAATTTTAGGATTCCCCAATGTTTTTGGAGTATGTGTCTAATCTGTTCTGCTTGTTTTGAGAACGTGGTTATGAACAGTGGACACTGGTTGTTAATATTATTATGTGGTGTCTTTTTGGGGTTCCTCTTTTTTAAGAGGTACTCCCGATCAGTTTCTAGGGCATAATTAAATGCACTTTCCAGATCTCTCTCTACATAACCACGATCTCTGAATCTTTTCTTTAGATCCTCTGCCTGTACCAAAAAGGATTCTCTTGTGGAGCATAGGCGTCTTAACCTCAGAAATTGCCCTTTTGGTATTCCCTTTATAAGCGGTCTTGGGTGGGCACTGTTTGATCTGAGCAGGGAATTTTTTGAGTTAGTCTTCCTGAAGATGTTAGTCTGTATTTTCTGACCAACATCAATGTACAAATGTAGGTCTAAAAAGTCAATCTGTGAGTCACTATAACAGTGTGTGAATCTTAAATTATACGTATTGGCCTCAAGATATTCAAAGAAAGCGTGTAAAGTGTCATCATCCCCATTCCAGATAAATAATAGGTCGTCAATAAAGCGACGATAGAAAATAATATTATCTCTAAAAGGGTTAGTGTCACCAAAAATGTAGATAGACTCCCAAAATCCCATATACAGATTTGCATATGATGGTGCAAATGACGTGCCCATTGCTGTGCCTTGTGACTGTAAATAAAATTGTGAATCAAACATAAAATAATTGTGTTGTAACAGAAACATCACCGAATCTAACAAAAAAGTGTTTTGTGCCAAATTTAAATTAGAATAATTAAGAAAGTGACTGATTGCTCTCGTGCCCAAAGTGTGATCAATAATCATGTATAAAGAGGTTACATCGAGTGTAACCCAAGTGTAACCATTAAGCCATTGAATTCTCTGAATATCCTGAAGCAAATCCGCAGAGTCCCTTAGATAAGCGGATAATGTTTTTACCAGAGTTTGTAAAAAATAATCAACGTACCTAGATAGACCATCTCCCAAAGATCCAATACTAGATATAATTGGTCTGCCAGGAGGACAGACTAAGGTTTTGTGGATCTTTGGGAGATGGTGAAAAATAGGCACAGTTGGGAATGGATTATACAAGTAGGTTGACTCACGACTATTGACTACTCCCAATTCCCTGCCCAGATCAAACAATTCACGGATCTCTACTAGATATGACCGTGTAGGATCTTTATCCAACTTACAATATGCCTGTGTGTTAGACAGCTGTCTCATGGCCTCTGTACGGTATGCTTCCGTATGCATAATAACCACTGCTCCCCCTTTGTCCGCATTTTTAATTATAATGTCAGACCTCTTTTTTAATGAATTCAGATTTATTCTATCTTCTTTGGATAAGTTGTCAAAGGAAGGAGCAGTGAATATATAGCCCTTGGCAAGATCCTGTAGATCCTTCTCCACTAGCCTCTCATAGGTCTGTAAATGAGGACCCTTGGAGAATGATGGACAGAAAATGGACTTACTCCTAAATTGTGTATGTTTGGTACCATTCAAAAATGAAAACTGCTCCTCAGTACTCATGGAATCTGAAATATTGTCATCTCTTTCAAGATCTAACATGTCCTGAAGTACCCCATACTCTTTAAAAGAAAATCTCTCCACTTGAAGCTCGTCGACTGTCTGAGAGGGGTCTGTAAGATCCCTGTCAACCAGCGGAGGAGGGAATACCAAAAGGGCAATTTCTGAGGTTAAGACGCCTATGCTCCACAAGAGAATCCTTTTTGGTACAGGCAGAGGATCTAAAGAAAAGATTCAGAGATCGTGGTTATGTAGAGAGAGATCTGGAGAGTGCATTTAATTATGCCCTAGAAACTGATCGGGAGTACCTCTTAAAAAAGAGGAACCCCAAAAAGACACCACATAATAATATTAACAACCAGTGTCCACTGTTCATAACCACGTTCTCAAAACAAGCAGAACAGATTAGACACATACTCCAAAAACATTGGGGAATCCTAAAATTAGATACAGATTTGGATCCCTATACCACACAAAAACCTAGAATGGTATTCAAGAAAGCCAAGACCATCGGCAACTATGTATCTCCTAGTCTGTTTGAGTCAAAAGCTAAAAATACAAAACCTCTACCTAAGGGATTCTTTAAATGTGGCCTATGTAATCTCTGCAGATATGCTGAACCATTAAAATCAGTAAGGGATGTCCATACAGGGCAAGTTTACCGGTTGGAGTCATTTATGACATGCAACACCAACTTTGTAATTTATTTACTGAAATGTGCATGTGGAAGTGGCTATATAGGCAGGACCATTAGGGCTTTGAAAGTAAGAATTACAGAACACATCCGGAGTATAAAGAACAGCGATGAACGCTTTCTGGTAGCACGTCATTTTAACACGTGTCCCTCAGGATCAATTAAAACTCTTACGTATAGTGCCATTGAGAACATCACTATACACCCTAGAGGAGGACATAGAGAAGCATCACTAAACCGCAGGGAGATGTTCTGGATTTATGCCCTTGGGACATTGGCACCCAGGGGCATGAACCAAGATTGGGAGCTCAAACATTTTTTAACTTGATTCAAAAGGATGAATGAGCCCAATCTATCAACTGATTTGCCCTAGTTTTTGGTCCAAAAATCTATAAAAACACAAAAAATTAGAGTAGCTTTCGTTCATTCAAATGTATTAGATAACATGTAATATGAATATCTAATATCCACTGTATTCTCATATAACAATTTTGCTTGCCTTACGTTAGAAACCAGGTCCATTGTTCACACAGCTAGAAAATAACTGTCTTAAATGGATACTTTATTATATTGTACATGTTTTTATGACATATGTTTACTCATAGATCAAAACTTATGCATTACTAAAAGTTAATTATCAACAATAACATTAGTTGAATACATTAACATGATAAATATTGTTGAACAACTTTTTTCCCCAATCTACACATGTAACCTCCATTTCAGATTTTAGATTCGCTACATTATGTATTTGTATGTTATTCATGTTTTGTTGTACCTGATTTAATATGTTTTTACTATGTTAGTTTTAACTTGTTTAGTTCATCCCCACATGTTTTTCTTGCAAGTCTACCCCCCCCCTCCCCCTCCCCTCCCTTCCCCTCCCCCTCACTTCCCTTCCCCTTCCCCTCCCTCTCTTCCCCTCCCCTCCTTTCCTTCCTCGCCTCCCTGGGTACCCTGTTAGTACTATATAGCCTGGTATCGCTCTGTGAGGATTGAGGACTCTTTGTTGTTGTTTATAGTCGTTGCTTAGCAACGACGCGCTACGTGTCGGCAGAGGGGTCTGGGCGCTGAAGCTAGATGCGCGTCATTCCCCTTATCCTCAGGCATACCTAGGGCAGCTAGCGTTCCTATTGGCTGGGAGCCTCAGCCAATGAGGCTATAGTGTGGCGATTTTCGCGCCAAAATGAGTAGCGCGATGACGCAGGGGGATGTACATCACTCCCCTTCAAACATATATACGGCAGTTAGTCATTCTACGCGCTGGGAGTCCAAGCCAATTAGATTACATATCAGCGATTTTCGCGCCAAAAACGGGGAGCGCGATGACGTAGGGGGGCGGGCTTAGCCCTTTAAATCAGTGGGGATGAATGGCGCGGATCAGCTCTATGACTAAGGACTATACCAGTCCGAAACGCGTCAGAGTGTGTGTCCCCTGTACCATGCTGTTTCAATAAAGTATATTTTTAAACTACACCTTGCTGGTCCTCTACCCTATTTGGCTGTGCACCGCAGGAATCTTTGGATTTCAACCTCTATGTGAATATTGAGCGTGCTGCACGCTGCATTGGAACAAGCCTGCTGTGAGTATATTTCTCCCTCACAGGGATACTGGATGACCTGGAATAGTGCTGCAGCATAAGGGTCTGGTATGGCCGAGTCCCATACAACAACGGTATGTTAACCTTTATTTTATTATGACACATGGACTATTGCCATTACACTGAGTGTCTTTTTGCTGCATTCATATAGCACTGGGTCTCATTACTCTACCTGCTGGCTGATACAGTTTCCTGTCACCATGATATGTGGACTCGTACTCATTATTGTCTAAAGGTTCAGATTTGGATTGAGCACTGTGATTGGGACTTATGCCCCAAACCACCGACTACGTTACTTACACAGTCGCTCATCTGAGGATGACAACAAGCAATCATACAAGCATATGTATGTAGGGACCAGCTTAAGTCAATCTGCCGGTGTATATTTTTCATTTTTCTATTTTTAATATTGGTACTTGGGTGACTTGTTCTGTGAATGGAGGATAACATGGAAGGTTCTGAATCAGAGGGATCTGTGAATGAAACCTTTGTACACAAATGTGCGGACAATTCAGGGAGAAGGCGTAGGGCAGCATATCTATTTGATAATGTCCCCCTTGATATGGTTGAAGATAATGCTGACTTGGAACTTTACTTCACTAAATTGGAAAAAACACTGTTAACCAACATAAGACTCTGGTGGGACATCACCACACTTGATAATTATGTCCTTACGAAAAGGATTCCCAGAGGTCTTCGCGTCAAAAAGACGCCGTCTTTTGGATTTCCATCTAAAGATTTCGAACAAGAATGGATTAGTACATTAGACGAATGTTCCATGAAGTTAATGGACTTGATTATTAAAACAAAAATCCAAGAAAGGATAATTGTGAAGAAGAACATAAAAGTTCTACAGCAGAAACTCAACACATTTAAAGAATTGGAAGATTTCCAAGCTTTGGATAAAAAGTTGTCAAAAAATGTGGAGAAAGTGGAAGGTGAAATTATGCTAAAAAAACTGCAAAAATTTGAAAGAGATCGTATTGATTACGAGCGTCACCAAGTCTACGTTTGGCAGAGACCTCCACCATCAAGAAATACTGCACGCCAGGAATTTGGTCAAAAAGGAGTCCAGAATAATAACAAAAAAGATAGATCCAGAAGATCCACACCAAAAAGGTCTATCCTAAAAAAATCTGCAGAAACATCTAGCATATCGGACATCTCTGATGGAGAAAGCCGTCAACACACAGTATCCTTCTCCACGGATGAAGATACAGATAGATACGGCGAGAATACTGATTATGAAACCCGGAATACAAAACATGGCGAGGCATCCACATCATATGACTTGAGGAGTCAAAAGGCGTCAAAAAACTCCACAAAGGGACAAGGCGCTCGAACAAAAGACGGGGCAGAAAAGAAAAGAAAAATCGACCCTTGATGGAAGACCATAACGTCATTAATATTTCAGGGATAACCATTCCAGAGGGTGAAATAGCCGTGTTGAACAAGGGCCTTAACTTCGCCCCTATGAACGACTTCAACTTGTTCAACACGGTTATTGACCTACAAAAATATGTCCGCAAATTGTCTTTAAAAAAATGCTTTGCATCTAAAGATAAATCTCTCTCTGAACCTCCTCCGCTGGTTGACAGGGATCTTACAGACCCCTCTCAGACAGTCGACGAGCTTCAAGTGGAGAGATTTTCTTTTAAAGAGTATGGGGTACTTCAGGACATGTTAGATCTTGAAAGAGATGACAATATTTCAGATTCCATGAGTACTGAGGAGCAGTTTTCATTTTTGAGTGGTACCAAACATACACAATTTAGGAGTAAGTCCATTTTCTGTCCATCATTCTCCAAGGGTCCTCATTTACAGACCTATGAGAGGCTAGTGGAGAAGGATCTACAGGATCTTGCCAAGGGCTATATATTCACTGCTCCTTCCTTTGACAACTTATCCAAAGAAGATAGAATAAATCTGAATTCATTAAAAAAGAGGTCTGACATTATAATTAAAAATGCGGACAAAGGGGGAGCAGTGGTTATTATGCATACGGAAGCATACCGTACAGAGGCCATGAGACAGCTGTCTAACACACAGGCATATTGTAAGTTGGATAAAGATCCTACACGGTCATATCTAGTAGAGATCCGTGAATTGTTTGATCTGGGCAGGGAATTGGGAGTAGTCAATAGTCGTGAGTCAACCTACTTGTATAATCCATTCCCAACTGTGCCTATTTTTCACCATCTCCCAAAGATCCACAAAACCTTAGTCTGTCCTCCTGGCAGACCAATTATATCTAGTATTGGATCTTTGGGAGATGGTCTATCTAGGTACGTTGATTATTTTTTACAAACTCTGGTAAAAACATTACCCGCTTATCTAAGGGACTCTGCGGATTTGCTTCAGGATATTCAGAGAATTCAATGGCTTAATGGTTACACTTGGGTTACACTCGATGTAACCTCTTTATACACGATTATTGATCACACTTTGGGCACGAGAGCAATCAGTCACTTTCTTAATTATTCTAATTTAAATTTGGCACAAAACACTTTTTTGTTAGATTCGGTGATGTTTCTGTTACAACACAATTATTTTATGTTTGATTCACAATTTTATTTACAGTCACAAGGCACAGCAATGGGCACGTCATTTGCACCATCATATGCAAATCTGTATATGGGATTTTGGGAGTCTATCTACATTTTTGGTGACACTAACCCTTTTAGAGATAATATTTTCTATCGTCGCTTTATTGACGACCTATTATTTATCTGGAATGGGGATGATGACACTTTACACGCTTTCTTTGAATATCTTGAGGCCAATACGTATAATTTAAGATTCACACACTGTTATAGTGACTCACAGATTGACTTTTTAGACCTACATTTGTACATTGATGTTGGTCAGAAAATACAGACTAACATCTTCAGGAAGACTAACTCAAAAAATTCCCTGCTCAGATCAAACAGTGCCCACCCAAGACCGCTTATAAAGGGAATACCAAAAGGGCAATTTCTGAGGTTAAGACGCCTATGCTCCACAAGAGAATCCTTTTTGGTACAGGCAGAGGATCTAAAGAAAAGATTCAGAGATCGTGGTTATGTAGAGAGAGATCTGGAGAGTGCATTTAATTATGCCCTAGAAACTGATCGGGAGTACCTCTTAAAAAAGAGGAACCCCAAAAAGACACCACATAATAATATTAACAACCAGTGTCCACTGTTCATAACCACGTTCTCAAAACAAGCAGAACAGATTAGACACATACTCCAAAAACATTGGGGAATCCTAAAATTAGATACAGATTTGGATCCTTATACCACACAAAAACCTAGAATGGTATTCAAGAAAGCCAAGACCATCGGCAACTATGTATCTCCTAGTCTGTTTGAGTCAAAAGCTAAAAATACAAAACCTCTACCTAAGGGATTCTTTAAATGTGGCCTATGTAATCTCTGCAGATATGCTGAACCATTAAAATCAGTAAGGGATGTCCATACAGGGCAAGTTTACCGGTTGGAGTCATTTATGACATGCAACACCAACTTTGTAATTTATTTACTGAAATGTGCATGTGGAAGTGGCTATATAGGCAGGACCATTAGGGCTTTGAAAGTAAGAATTACAGAACACATCCGGAGTATAAAGAACAGCGATGAACGCTTTCCGGTAGCACGTCATTTTAACACGTGTCCCTCAGGATCAATTAAAACTCTTACGTATAGTGCCATTGAGAACATCACTATACACCCTAGAGGAGGACATAGAGAAGCATCACTAAACCGCAGGGAGATGTTCTGGATTTATGCCCTTGGGACATTGGCACCCAGGGGCATGAACCAAGATTGGGAGCTCAAACATTTTTTAACTTGATTCAAAAGGATGAATGAGCCCAATCTATCAACTGATTTGCCCTAGTTTTTGGTCCAAAAATCTATAAAAACACAAAAAATTAGAGTAGCTTTCGTTCATTCAAATGTATTAGATAACATGTAATATGAATATCTAATATCCACTGTATTCTCATATAACAATTTTGCTTGCCTTACGTTAGAAACCAGGTCCATTGTTCACACAGCTAGAAAATAACTGTCTCAAATGGATACTTTATTATATTGTACATGTTTTTATGACATATGTTTACTCATAGATCAAAACTTATGCATTACTAAAAGTTAATTATCAACAATAACATTAGTTGAATACATTAACATGATAAATATTGTTGAACAACTTTTTTCCCCAATCTACACATGTAACCTCCATTTCAGATTTTAGATTCGCTACATTATGTATTTGTATGTTATTCATGTTTTGTTGTACCTGATTTAATATGTTTTTACTATGTTAGTTTTAACTTGTTTAGTTCATCCCCACATGTTTTACTTGCAAGTCTACCCCCCCCCTCCCCTCCCTTCCCCTCCCCCTCACTTCCCTTCCCCTTCCCCTCCCTCTCTTCCCCTCCCCTCCTTTCCTTCCTCGCCTCCCTGGGTACCCTGTTAGTACTATATAGCCTGGTATCGCTCTGTGAGGATTGAGGACTCTTTGCTGTTGTTTATAGTCGTTGCTTAGCAACGATGCGCTACGTGTCGGCAGAGGGGTCTGGGCGCTGAAGCTAGATGCGCGTCATTCCCCTTATCCTCAGGCATACCTAGGGCAGCTAGCGTTCCTATTGGCTGGGAGCCTCAGCCAATGAGGCTATAGTGTGGCGATTTTCGCGCCAAAATGAGTAGCGCGATGACGCAGGGGGATGTACATCACTCCCCTTCAAACATATATACGGCAGTTAGTCATTCTACGCGCTGGGAGTCCAAGCCAATTAGATTACATAACAGCGATTTTTGCGCCAAAAACGGGGAGCACGATGACGTAAGGGGGCGGGCTTAGCCCTTTAAATCAGTGGGGATGAATGGCGCGGATCAGCTCTATGACTAAGGACTATACCAGTCCGAAACGCGTCAGAGTGTGTGTCCCCTGTACCATGCTGTTTCAATAAAGTATATTTTTAAACTACACCTTGCTGGTCCTCTACCCTATTTGGCTGTGCACCGCAGGAATCTTTGGATTTCAACCTCTAGGTTACTGTGTAGATTTATATATATTGCTGCCTAATCCACTGCATATATGATATTGCGAGTCTATCATATGTGACATGCTATTTTAACAATTATAAGAATGACCCCATGGATACAACCCATCTCTGAAGAGATCTATTAAGATAAGGATTTTGTTTCTGGGTGGGTTCAATCAAGGGCTATTCTGACCTGTATCCCAATCGGGTTTACATATCCCCTATACAGCCTCTCCACTAGGGGATTTTTAAACATTATAAATAATTTATAATTTAAGCGTCAACATTTATGTATAATAAAACTTTATTATTTTTTAGTTTTCATTAGTGGTACATAAGAGAGATCAATTGTACTATAATATATTCTCTGTATGGGAATATTTTTATTCTCAGAGATTACTATATCTCCTACACAATTTATGTTCTTAGAGTGCAAGTTATAGGGACCCTCCATTGAGAATCTTATGTCACTTATCTGTTTATGCATTTATTTTGTCCCTCTGCACCAGAGTTAAATTAATATTATTTCAATTTGTCACGCCGGATTGAGCAGTTAGTCCACTCTGTAGTTTTGTTCTTCAGATTGTCAGCTTTAGTGAAAATTATGTTACGCATTACGGTACTGGTCGATTGTGGACTGAATTTTGTCTGTCCAGTTGGTGGAGGAATCTGATTCCAGGATACTGCCGTGTCTTTCCTGGATACTGGCAATATCCTTCCTGATCTTCGTCAGTTCTTTAGTAGATTTGTCAATACTGTAACCAACAGGGTCAAGTCCAGAGAGCACTTGTTTAAGATAGGTATCCACATCCTACAGAATCCTGGGTTGCTGCGACTTATCGTGGGCTGGTTCTTAATTCAAAACCATGCGGAATAAATTTTTCTTTGTGGTAGTGAGATAATGTCACTGCATGCAGGTAGAAATCTACTTCCCTCTTCTTCAAGCGAATAAGGTCATTATAGACGTCTGTTGGTTTTTCTGGTCCAAAGACCGCGTCCACACACTCAGTATATCTAATTTAATCAATGTCTGCATCCGTGTAGTTTAACGTCTCATGAAGATTAACAAAGATGTTAGCAGCATCAGTAAATTTCTCCATAACAAAACAGCCCTTAGGTGTCAAATATGATCAATGTTAATAAAGTCTGTAAAGCGGCTGCCTATGGAGTTAGAACAGTCCCAGCCGTTAGTTATTCGATGGGTGCTCAGTATATAAAAACTAAAGAAAAATAACGAATATCTGGCACACCTGTAATGGTAATATTATGGCCTGGCACTTGTGTCATAAAATAATAAAGCATACATTACCATCAAAGGTAAGAAGACAACAGCACTCAGTGGGTATAAGCAGCAATAAACTGTATTAAAGAAACTTGCAAATATATCCAATGTTTCGGTCTGCAGAATGGGAAGACCTTACTCAGGGGGGGTGCAACAGGTAAGTGACATGTAGTGACATATACTCACCACCCTAGTGCTAAAAACCACATCCACTAATTAAAAACAGCCAAAACGTGCGAAAATGCAGCTGATTAGTATATGCAACACAGATGTGAGACCAACTATATATATATTGTGACAAACACCCCTCTTTTGTAGCGCTGACGTCTGTCTGGGTTCTTCCCGACACAGTCTTCTAGGGTTAATTATACAAAAAACAGGAACATGCAAAGTATTACGTTGCTTAACTCTGGCTTCTGCCTGATTTATTTTCATCCCAGTAAGGGACTGCAGCTTTAACAGGTGTAGGCAGGAGGCACTCAGACATGAACCTTCAGCGGTTTACTCATATCACCGTTGTAACATTTCACACACTGTCACTTTTAAGAAATAAAAACCAAATCATATAAAGAAATCCTATCCCATTCAGGGATCTAACTACACAGCAGAATCAGCCTCTCTAACTGCTGCTGGGCCAACTAACCTGGTTCCCCAGCTTAAAACAATGCCCTCTCATTTAGGGTCACTAGATAAAGCATACAGTCTTTTAGATACAGCAATAAACATTTGTTTGTCTTATCTGTTCATGGTGGGAACTCGGTCCCAAGTGTCCAGGCAAATCCTCTGGTACTGTGATACTTGAAGGGGCCGTCCACCCCGAACTGGAGGCAGGGGAGCAGCGAAACCCCCAGTCTCCAGGCTCTAAGAAGAAGACAGAAAAGCAACCCTCTTTGCTCTAAAATACCTGTGCTAGTGATTAGGAGAGCAGGTGAGGGAGAACTAGACACATTGTAATGTGTGGTCTGGATTTTCCATCCACCAGCCTGAGTAAATGTGAAGCTGTGGAATGGATCATTTTGCACTATTCTTGCACTTTCTGACCTAAAACTGGGCAGAAAGCTGCCTAACATCTTTGGACTATGTCACATATCCCCCTCCCCAGCTAACACCTACTGGGGTGAGCGGCCATGGACCTCACTGGGGTGAGCATCCTACCTGAAATACTTGAGCTAACTCCCCAGTAAAATATTAAGCATTCACATGACACAAATATGTTTCTTTTTTCTTTTTTTTTCACGGCAATTACTGTATGGACAATAGGTTTCGTCATAAGAGACTATACTTGGCAAACATATTTTGTTGCTCTCTATTAGGGAACTATTTTGAAAAATAAATGTCTAGCACAAATTCTTATAACCCAGGATATGAGTGAACTCAAAGAGAAGAGTTCAAAAGTACCCCTCTATATGCACTCTTAACCAGATACTAGTGTGTAATTCTCAGGCCATAAAGTGAATCCCTTAGCCAGGAACTAAAAACGAAAGGCGACGAAAAACAAAAAAGTTTTAATACATCATTAATTAATACACTCAAAGTTTAAAATATGTGTTAACAGAACCCTCAGAGGAGCAATTGGGGAACTGATAGGGTTATGTCAATTAAAACAATTATCTAGATATTATTATTATCAGAGAATAACCCTATCTTCCCCAGCGGTTAGATCCGACATGTGATATCCACAATGGCTTGGCTGTAGATTGACACTTGCCTGTATAGGTAATGTGACATGTAAAAGGCAATCAAACGAAAGTAGGTCTATCGGTCTTTAGTACAAAGTAAAAAAGCTCTCTGTAGCTATCCCACATTGGGATTACACTGTTGTCTATTGGTTACAAAATTGTACTGAACCCAAGACTCTATCAAAGCCTCAACAGTTAATACCACATAATGTCACGTACATGAAGCAACCCAGCCTTTTTAGTGGATGCAAGTCACTGAATTAGTGCTTGAAATAGTAACCATCCATTCAATAGTATCCTTTTTGTAGTAGTGCTACTTCCCTAACTCTCATGCTGATACATTTGATGTACAGACATTGCCAGATAATAGCTACTTATAGTGCATAAACCAGAGCTGTAGTGGGTTGCAGTAAACCCAAACCGAGACAGTATGTAAATGATAGCACAATGTAACTAAGGCCCGGGCCATAGAGGTGTGAGGAGAGCGGAGGCGCGCTAACGCTGAGGCTCGCCTGCTTAAGTCAGCGCGATTCCACAGGCTTGCAGGCGAGCCAGCGTGCGCAAAGGGAGCCGGGGGGAGGTGGTTGGAGGCGGGGCAGTGACAACGCTGGGCCAATCGCCCGCGACGCACTCACGTCAATGTCACGGCGCCGATGTCACGGCGCCGTGACGTTGACGTTGCTTCAGGCTGATTGGATGTTTTCAGCCAACAGCGCACTGAAAAACAGCTTGGCGCTCGGCTGAAAACTCCAAAGCCTCCGCACGCCTGCGGACACTCGCGTTAGCCCCCTCTCAAGGCATCCTCATTGAGGATGCAGGGGCTCAGCGCTGAGCGTCTGCACGCCTCAGCACGGCCTGTCCTTCTATGGACTCGGCCTAAAGCAGCTGTTAGGAAACAACATGCAGCTCGTCAGCAGAGAACCAGCAGTGAAACCGCTGGTGAGAGAGATATGTGGAAGGGGAAGAAGGGAGAGCGGGTTGCAGCGAACCCAGCAGAGACAAAGAAGGTATACGAGCTGTGTTGGTATCTGGTACATGCACCGCCGTCGCTCCTCTGTGACGTCACCCTCGTGACGTCGGTAACACCGACATGTGTTTCGCGCGTGTAACGCGCTTTTTCAAGGGGAGGAGTCTACTCTTCCGATCCTGTGCCTAGTATTTATAGTGGGACCTGGATGCCTATTGGTCCGTGGGTACTTGTGAGATCCACCTTTAATCAGCGATTGCGGTATTTTGCATTAACCCTGTCAGACCGGGTCCTAGTCAAGTGACTAATAGTCACGGACATATAAATTGGTATTTAGTAGTTATGTTGTTATTTGTCCCTATTGTATATGTGGTTACTCCAAAGATATAGCGAGGTTAGATTGGTTATAATAGCGCAGAATGTCCAATAATTGGTATTGTACTATATAGTGTCCATGTCTGAAAAACATTTAGCTACATTTTCAACACAGAGAACCAATATAACATTGCAATATTTACAAAATGCTTATTCCAGTGGCCAAATATAGCATAACTACACTAGCTTATTTGCAAAGTTAAGTGTCCGTGACATAGTCCACACGTGTAACATAAAAAAATTGGTCAGTTCCCAAAACATTTTTTTTTCTTGACTTCCAGTGCATTACATCCTCTGACTTTATTTCAACAAATGCTGCAACCTGCAAATGATTGGACTGTTTCTTCAGCCACTGACGAGACACTCGGACTGGATTCTCATTGGCTTCACCCTGTGGTCCAGAGTGGCGAGATCTGGAACTATTCAGGCGCAGCGTTGACCTTAGTCGCTTTTTCTTTTCAATCTTTGAACCTTCTAGGCTCTTCTTACTAAGAAGTCTCCTCTCATCAGAAATCTTTGATTTCCCTTTTGGGGCCATTACCAGGCCTTTGTGTTTTGGAGACCTAATTGCCTCTGTATAAACGTAGTCCATATTAACAATGTCATCAGGATTTTTTATCAAGTTTGTGTTTTCAGGAACTGCCACCCACTTGGCTAAAACATCTTCTGTGGTGGCCTGGGTGTGTTCACTAGTTTGATAATCATCTGGACAACGTAAATGAAATTGAGGATCTGGATTTTTGAATCCCAGATCAGGGAGAATATTCTCAGTATTCTCAGGAGGGTGTCTATCTGTTTCTGGAATAACAGCAGCACAATCAAAGTCAATTCATTCTCCTTCGTCTTTGTCATCAGTGAGGGCATTGAGTTTACTTTCCCTGGTCTCCTTTTGTGACCGTGTCTCTTTTAGCCTTAGAATCTCTTTCTCCAACTTCATCTTTATAGCAAATTGTAATATTGCAACAGCATTGAAGATATGCGTATAAGAACGTACAGCTTGCTTGGTTAGGAGGTAGGATTGATAGCCCGACTGAACCACTTTAGCAGCTTCTCCCATGTCCTGGTAGCGTCTTTGTTGCTGTCCTTCTTTATTTCTTTTTCCACTCAGTGCGGCTGCTAATTCAACTTCTTTGGAGTTGATTTGCGACTCCATGTCTGTCATCTGTTTCTGAGCAAGGTTTAACTCTGTTTCCTTTTCTCTATTCTTGACCTGCAGCTGCAGGTGCTCTTTCCAGGTCTTGTCCAGCTCCAGCTGCAGCCGGGCCCCCTCATTTGCCGTGTGGTCCAGCTGCTTGTGGATATCGGCCATCTCGCTTCAAAAGCGTAATGTCAGGCAGACCACTTGACGGACGGATACCTCCTCCCTCTCGGCGCACTGTATCTCGCACTCAGCCATCTGCTTCTGCAGCTCTTCCTGCATTTCTAACTTTTCCTGGATCAATTGCTTCTCCACTTTTCCTGCTTGGTGAAGCTTCTTATCACCTTCACTGATCTGGTCAGTCAAGTCTGAATTTTTCTGTGTCAGAATTACATTCTCTCTCTTTAGAGTCTCTAAATTACTCAGGGCATTCTCACAGGTTTCCTTCAATATTCCCAGCTCTGTGTTCAGACCGTGGCCCTCCAGGCGTTGCACCTCTGTGCTGAGCGCGTGAACCTCTTGTAGAGCCTTCCCGTTTTTCTGTTTTAGGATAGCAATCAATTTGTCAGACTTAATCTGTTTTCCATCCATGGTGGCAATTACGATGTTGGCCTTTTCCCGACTAGTCGTCACCTCTTCCAGCTCACTCCGTATGAGAGACTCTGTTTTCTTCAAAGCCTCGTGCTCTTGTAAAGCTGGGAGTATACACTTCTGTAACTCGGCGTTCACTTCCCGCTCCTTCTTGTTACATTCTCGCTCCTTCATGAATCCCTGACACAGGACTTCATAATCATGGCGGGCAGCTTGGAGTGCAGAAACCAAAGCCTCTTTATCCTAAATCAAGGATTCAGTTTCCCTTTGCTCCTCCTTTATCTTTGCCACTGTTCCCGTGACAATTCTGCCGGTCACTCCGGTCTGCAGAACATCTCGGGGCCTTTCTGACGCATGTCCTGACAGCGCAGGTTCAAGTGGCTCGGTCACTTCCCCTGTGACTTGAGGAACAGTTTTCTTTTTCTTCTTCTTTCTCTTTGCTTTATTAGCTCCAGAGATATCAGTGGTACTGGGCACACACTCACTGGTAGCTTCCACATCTTGCTTGCACTCACAGGGCGTTGCTTGCTTTTGCAGCTGTTTGTCTTTGAAAATTTGGGGGCACACATCTTCCATGTGACCTATTTCAAGACAGGCCCAGCATACTAAATTCATCTTTGGATACAGCTCTCTTCCAGGGGCCACATACGAGTTGTCGTCATCATCATCATCATCGCATGGCCTGAAGGGACACTGTTTTTCATGGTTATGTACATTACAAAACAAACATTTCACGTCGGCCATTTTAGAAACCCGGCAGGGACAACTTCCTAGCTGCAATTTTCACTTTCTTCAGCAAAACATTTTGGTTTTCTGTTTGGGTTCAGGGTGCTATTACATCCACACTTCGCACATTCTCTGTGTATGCTGGAAGCACAACTGGTTATACACAGTGGAACAGACTTCACTCATAGCATCTGTACTTTTACTTCAGCTGGGCGGCCATTTTAAACCCCCGCATTTATTTTCAAACCCACAGACCTTTTAGTGTCGACCCGCATTCTCCACCATATGTGACAAACACCCCTCTTTTGTAGCGCTGACGTCTGTCTGGGTTCTTCCCGACACAGTCTTCTAGGGTTAATTATACAAAAAACAGGAACATGCAAAGTATTACGTTGCTTAACTCAGGCTTCTGCCTGCTTTATTTTCATCCCAGTAAGGGACTGCAGCTTTAACAGGTGTAGGCAGGAGGCACACAGACATGAACCTTCAGCGGTTTACTCATATCACCGTTGTAACATTTCACACACTGTCACTTTTAAGAAATAAAAACCAAATCATATAAAGAAATCCTATCCCATTCAGGGATCTAACTACACAGCAGAATCAGCCTCTCTAACTGCTGCTGGGCCAACTAACCTGGTTCCCCAGCTTAAAACAATGACCCCTCATTTAGGGTCACTAGATAAAGCATACAGTCTTTTAGATACAGCAATAAACATTTGTTTGTCTTATCTGTTCGTGGTGGGAACTCGGTCCCAAATGTCCAGGCAAATCCTCTGGTACTGTGATACTTGAAGGGGCTGTCCACCCCGAACTGGATGTGAAGCTGTGGAATGGATCATTTTGCACTATTCTTGCACTTTCTGACCTAAAACTTGGCAGAAAGCTGCCGAACATCTTTGGACTATGTCACAATATATATATATATATATATATATATATATATATATATATACAACAAACAGCGCAATATACAATATAAATGTCCTAGCACCTAAATGATCTAAAATAGATGATGGTACCAGAATGCAGATGAATCAAATGAGGCGCACACTTGGAGGTCCTTTGAGGCTACCGAGCTGGCTCCTGCACTCGCGCAATTTTCATCTGGCTTCAGCTCTAACCTTGGTTGAGACACTGCTTGTGGGTTATTATCCTGCCTCTGCGATCACAGTGAGTCTCGGTGTGCCTGCACTCTCTGTCTATACAGTATGAGCTGATTATATCAGGCTCTCAAAGATACCTTTATGTGAACCTTCTAATGTGTATCTTGTAAGTGTGTATTGCCTTCCATTTTTATTATTAATAAATATTTATCTTCCTACTTTGGAGATAATGCACTAGGGGGTGCACTTTTCCTTTTCTCATATATATATATATATATATATATATATATATATATATATATATATATATATATATATATAGATCTATATATATATATCTTGAAATGATTAATTAATATAATAAAGAGGTCATGTAAAGGTACATAATTTGTATTACCTGCATTTATGTTACCTCCTGGATGGCTTCATATTGGAGAAAGATGGACAGAGTATCATATACAGTACCTGACAGCTAGAAAAAAATCAAATTAGACAGATAATTCTTTATATCAGGCAAATAATAGCTATTTACTGTTTTATTATTTTTTCATCTAAAAAGCTAATTTATAAAATTGCATTTCCATTCAAATGGAAATTTTCTCATGTCATATTATGTATGAACATCTTAGCCAATGTTCTATTTACACAAATTGAAAACACTGCATATACATGTTCAACCGTTTTATGTAATTTGTTTTTGAACGAAGTGCTGTTAACACTGTGTAGTGAGTCAAGCTATGACTGTCAAATTTTACTTCCCTATGTAACGGGTATTCCCTGTGAATACAGACGCTACTACTGCTGTATATACCTGTATGGCTCTCAGGAGCCTAAGCCTCCGCTCGGGGAGCCTGGGGTACATATATTTACTATCTCGTGGTGCAACGTTTCCACCTGGGAGGAATCCCAATGGAGTGGGAGGAGGCCCTCACAGGAAACAATCACGATATCACACTGGTATAAAACAGGACTGGCTTTACTAAACATATGACATACTTATACTCTATACATATACATTCACTGTTAGCACTGCAGTAGGAAGTATTACCCTTCCCAACCACCGTGTACCCCTACACCGTGTCCAATTGTACTATACAGGGCCCTTGGCCACTCTGCCACATAAGTGTCCCCAAGTGATACCCCCACCCTTTAGGCGTGCTTCTTGC
This sequence comes from Ascaphus truei, assembly GCF_040206685.1. NCBI lineage: Eukaryota > Metazoa > Chordata > Amphibia > Anura > Ascaphidae > Ascaphus > Ascaphus truei. The sequence continues at coordinate 278,161,888 of NC_134485.1, read as the reverse complement.
GTTGCTGTACAGTGTTGGTGCACTTGAAGAATGATACCTGCCCGGGGCTCCAACCCCGGGTTCCGCAGACTATGACAGGGATTCCGTCCGATCCGACATCATCCTCCATCACTGCATTGGGTGAATTCCGGCGTGGATAATATCACCTTGAGTCTCTGTGTCTTTGGTGGCGTTCTGAGCCCAGAACCCACTTCACAGGGCTGCACTGCTTCAGCACTGTGTCCCTGACTATCAAACAGCTAATGGGGCAGGGTCCCTATCTGGGGCCTGTCCCTATAGCACAACAAGCTTCACAGTGGCTCAGGACCTAACTGGGACCTAGGGGGCTGCTGGCCTAATGCAGTGGGTCACTGACCCCTGCACTCACCTCCTACCCCTAGCTTGTCCTGGGCCTGACTAACGTGGGCTCCGCGCACGAAATGTATCAATCCCTGTGAGCAGGGAGATACTGAGGCCCTATTGGCTCCCTGGCATCACGTTTGGTCCCCTAAGGCTCATGGGACTTGTAGTCCCTGCTTAGAGCCCTCTCCTCATTGGTGGTGTGTTCGCACGCTTGTACTGCGCATGCGTGAGCTAGCAGGGGCCTCCCGTCGCATTGTCCTCACTGCGCATGCGCAAGGCAACAGACATGGCGGCGTCCTGCACCGGGAGCCGCCGGGAGCCGCCGGCCACGCAACCACCGCCGCAACGCCGCACCAGCTCCCCCAGCAACCACCCACACACACTCCGATCAGACCCACTCCTGCGGCCAGCCGACGGGTCCGCCACTGTGCTCGGCGGCACCCGCGATCACCATCAAGGTGAGGGGGGGCGACAGGCAGAGGGGGACCTGGCTACATCTAGATAATGAATAGTATGCATTTTCTCATAAAACAATTAAATCCTATTCATAGGCTAGTGTTTATGTAACAAAATGCCCATGTTCTCTATAATTCAAAATCGAGGCAAAACAAAAACATTAACATTAACAAAAAACAAACAAATTCAAAACACCAGGCTCATTGCATAACCTTACAATCTGTTTATTGTGGCTAGCAAGGATGGGTGAAGTTGGTATTTGGCCCTTGGTGGGCGTTTATACCTACCGGTGGGTAACAGGAGGGGTTAACACCTTCATTACCTTAGCGGTATAAACACTAAGGTAATGAAGGTGTTAATTCCACCCGCACCCCCACCCCCCCAAGGCCTAATAACCCACCAAGGGCCAAATCCTACCTTCACCCACCCCCGCTACCC
>NC_134485.1:278148152-278155652 GCF_040206685.1 Ascaphus truei | reverse complement strand
AATGGGTGTGAGAAAGTGGAGCAAGCGAGAGAATATAAGACAAGGCAAAAGCCAGGTGGAAGACAGGTCAATAGTTAGAAAGACAGGTAGGGTCAAGCATGCTGTTTTTGAGTAATGGTATAACTGTTGAATGTTTAAAGAGGAGGTACGGAGGGCGGAGTTAAAAGAAGTTAGAGGGCGGAGTTAAAAATGTGTGTGAGCGTAGGGATTATAGTAGAGATTATAGTAGGAGCCAGAGGTTTTAGGACATGGGAGGGAATAGGTCAAGAGGGCAAGTGGTAGAGGGAGAAGAGGAGGTCAACAGGGATACATCCTCCTCTGAGACAGTGGAAAAAGAGTCAAGGAAGGCAGAGGAGAGTTAGGAAGCGGTGTAGGATGGGAGGAGGAAACAGAGTGGATGTTCTGACGTATGGATTTAACATTTTGCTTAAAATAGTCAGCAAAGTCCTGAGGTGAGATGGAGGAAAAAGAAGAGGCAGCTGAAGGTGGTTTGAGTAGAGAGTCAAAGACAGAGAAGAGTCGGCGTGGGTTAGACTTGTGCATGTTGATTAGTGAAGAAAAGTAGGTTTGTTTAGCCGGAGAGAGGGCAGAGTTGAAACAGGATAGCATAAATTTGTAGTGAAGGAAGTCTGCGAGAGTGTGAGATTTCCTCAAGAGGCGTTCAGAGGAACAAGTGCAGGAACATAGCATCCACGTGTGGGAATTTCACCAGGGTCTGGGGTTAGAAGGGCGAGGACAACAGAGAGAAAGCGGGGCATGTAGATCAAGAATGGAGTATAAGGCAGAGTTGTAGTTTCTGACCAGGTTGTCAGGGTCTGAAGCAGAACTGAGAGAGGAGAGGGAGGAGCGTAAAGTGAAAACAAAGGCTTGTGGCTTAATAGAGTGCAGGTTTCTGCAGAAATGAGGGGTAGATGGAGATGGAGAAGGGGAGAAGTGAGAGAGAGAAAATTAGATGCGGTGATGGTCAGAGAAAGGAAAGGGGGAAATGGAAAAATCAGAGAGAGAAAAGTCTTTAATGAAAACCAGGTGTAGGTAGTGGCCATCCTAGTGGGTGCTGGCTGAAGTCTACTGTTAAAGGCCAAAAGAAAAGGTTAGAGAGAGAAATCGGAAAGCCGAAGGGAGAGAGGGGTCATTAATGTGGAAGTTGAATCCCCCAAGGAGAAGAACAGGAGAGTCTGAGGAGAAAAAGAAAGAGAGTCAGGATTCAAAGTAAGGGAGAGGGAGTGGCTCAGTGAGTAAAGACACTGACTGGCACTGAGAGTTTGAAGCAGGGGAGCCTGGTTCAATTCCCGGTGTTGGCTCCTTGTGACCTTGGGCAAGTCACTTTATCTCCCTGTGCCTCAGGCACCAAAAAACATAGATTGTAAGCTCCACGGGGCAGGGACTGTGCCTGCAAAATGTCTCTGTAAAGCGCTACGTATAACTAGCAGCGCTATACAAAAACATGCTATTATTATTATTATAAAAAAGGCAGAAGGGGATGAGTAGAGGTAAGTGGGTGACAGATGATCGCCATGTGAACAGGGAGAGGAGAGAAGATCTGGACAGTGTGAGCCTCAAAGGAAGGAAAAGCAAGAGAGGGAGGAGTAGGAAGGATTTGCTAACGCAGATAGAGGAGAGCAGGAGCTCCACGCCTCCACCCCTTCCATCAGGGCGTGGAGTGTGGGAGAAAGAATGGCCACCATAAGAGAGGGCAGCTTCCAGCAGAGTCATACTGAGTGAGCCAGGTTTTAGTTATAGCTAATAGGAGCAGAGAATGAGAGGGAAAAAAGTCATGTACAGAGAGGAACTTGTTAGAAAGGGAGCAAGCATTCCAAAGGGCACAGGAGAAAGGGAGAGAGGAGGGAGGGTGGCAGGGGATGGGTATGAGGTTGGAGAGGTTGACACCAGAAGGAGTAGAAGTTGGATTAGGCAGGCGAGGACGAGAGCATGTAGAAATAAGGCTTGGGAGAGATATCCACAGAAGCAACGAGGAGAAGCATGGCTAGAAAGAATGTGTGAGGATGATTTTAGGGGTGTATTTCAGTGTAGGGGATATAGCTGTGTAGTGACAGAGGGTGCAGGTAAGAAAATAGTTCATGTGAACTGTGAAGTGGTGAAGAAAGGAGAGATGGAGATACAGTATATGAATAGAGTTGGAGAAATTAGGCTTGTTGAAAGAAGTGCAGCATTTGAGAAAAGTGAGGCCATAGCAAATATAAATATTAAAGGCGGCATCTGTTATGCCGGTGCTGCCCGCAGACCAGACCCGTCCCCTGTACTGAGGTGGGACATAGGGATACACGTGCCCGCAGCAAAGGGAGCACATCCGGAGTGTGGTGTTAGTGTTGCTAGGCCAGGTATAGTAAAGAAGACAATACTTGCCGGTACCGGTAGTAGAGGTAGAGTAGGTATTGCCGTTGCCAAGGTCAGGGATTGGGGAAGTCACGAAGTCCAGGAAGAGCCAAAGTCGAGAGCAAGAGGGGTCAGTCGTCCAAGCCGCGTCGATACCTGAGGAGTCACTGAGAGAGTAGTCAAATGCTTCCATACAGAACTATGTCGAGTGACGAGTGATGGGAAGCACAGGCATAATAAAGCTGGGCAGGCCAATGGGAAGAGGGGGCAGGCCTGGAGGACTGCAAGGAGTCCTCCCTGATAGGAGGGAGGTGTTACAGCCCAGCTGAGTGTAGTTATTGATTTGCATGGAATCATGTGGTGCTTGGGGGCGAAGCCTCACTGCGGGGGCAGTGGGTAAAAGGCCTTTGTTAGGTGTGTGCTCTGTAAGCTGGGAATGTGTGCGCATAACATTTGGGGCTGGCGCGCATGTGCGCGTGGATTCGGTGACTGACGTGTGTATGCACATGGGGTCAGTGACAGACGCGCGTGTGCGCATAGAGCGCGGAGCCGGAGACACACGCAGAGGCTGTGGTTCAGCAGGCACCTCTTCGGTAGGTGAAATCCTGTGATGGCGAGGAGCCTGAGTGCCAGTGGCAGACAACGGAGGTATGTGGGAATTGCGCTGCAGGCGCTGGGACACCTGAATACCGACAGGGGGTGGGCAATGGTCGCGCTGACGGTGCTGTGATACCAGATTCTTTACAGCATCACAGCAATAGTTACGTGCTAAGATGTGCAGTCTAGGATAGATAATATCTTCCTTTCCAGTATAGATCAAATCCAGGAATCAGGGCCATTAGGTGTTGTTCACTCCTTTTGAGCTCCCTTTTAAAGTCTAACACTAACATTTTAGTTTAAACCTGGCGACTGCAAACCTGGTGACTGCAAACCTGGCGACTGCAAACCTGGCGAATGCAAACCTGGCGAATGCAAACAACCAAGGCTGTTTTGCTCTCAGTTAAATAGCTCCAGAATGTCACCTGACTGAAATTGGGTCCTGCCCAGCCAACTTAATTAACACATGTGAGGAACATTAAAACAGATATTTTTCTTGCCTAAGAGTGAAAGCTGAATTTAATTAAGGAGGTGATTGGATGCAGGATTCAAATATTACCAAATCGATGTTACAAGTTGAATTGACAGGTAGAAGTTAAATACAGATCAATTGCAGATGGGCTTAATTTAAAAGAGGGGTTCCAATCAAAGAAACATACCAGGTATACCATACCAGGTATATTTAAGTGGAAACACTGGGTTAACATTAGGTTATTTACTTTAGTGGATATGCATTGTGATTAAAATAACTAATTAATTTAGGTTAATGTTAGGTTAATAGGCTAACAAAGCGTAGTGCATCTGGCCGTATGTTTTTTTTTTACTCTCTTCCCATTCACTTTCTTGGCACACACCTGGTGGTGCCTATGTTTACAAGATTGCTGAACATGTATCAACTCTCTTTCTTGAAAATGTACTGTATCATATTTGTAGTGCCAAAAAAAGGTTATGTGTACATTTATTTAAATATTAATTGGGTATATACATATACAGTATATTCACACACATTTAATTTCAATAAAAGAGGTGAATGAACAGTGGTCTCATCGAACAGTGAATCTTATTAAAATAAGCTGATATTTATTTTTCAAGTCTGGGCATTTATATATGTAAGCACCTATGACTTTGAGATATTATTCCTGACAATGTTGCTAAGTACTGAAATGCAGGAAATTAGTCAATCTAAATGTTCCAACCAATACATTAGCTAAATTGTGAAATTACAAGTTACAACAAGTGCTTGTTATAAACAATTTATTCCACATTTCATAATCTTATAGACAATAACTCTAACACATCATTTGGATGATGTAAAATTTTCAAAATATATACAAATATATCACTGTGTATACAAGATTTGGTCCATAAAATACTGTACAATTAGGATATAAGGTTAATCTTTTTTCCAACAGAAATTGTTTTCTGAGTAAAATAATAAAAAGAAAGGACTCCACAGTTAAATAATGTAAGCTGTCTCAGTTGTTTTGTATGAAGCTTTGATAGCTACCTAGTATCAAATTGTGAACATTCAAGCTAAACCCATCATAATTAACTAACCTCATGTATCGATTTCCTCCTAAAGTATCTTTGCAGATCACAGATTTCTAATTGCATAATTTATAGTAAGTATGACAAAAACAAGGACAAACAGGTTAAATACCACTCTAAGGTCACCATCGCTTCTTTTTCTTTTAATACTATATTCAAATAACTTTTCTATAAACTTTTAAACTGTAGTAATGTAACATTAATATAAATTATGATGGAATAATTCCTTTTTAAAACCGTCATGTGTTTTGATTTAAAAACCAAACTAGAAATAACCCCTCGCTCGGCCTATGTTAAATGATCACAGGGATGTGCTTATCTGGGTTGAAACATAAAAGCATATAGTACCACACAAGAACATAAATCCAGTTTATAGCACTCAATACCTACAGCACAGTCTGTTAAAGGGATTAATTACACATTATTATTATTATTTACATCTTTCTAAAAGTAGAATAGTGTGATGGCTCAAAAATTAACGATGCAAATATATAACACAAAGTATGAAAATATACTGGTTGTATTTTTAAACAGTAATGTTGTACAGTACTGTAGCTATTAATGCTTATACAGTACGTACTGCAAACTCACCAACTAACTGCCCACTTCGATGCCAGCCTATGATTTTACAGGGTAGAGCATGTGTTACAATGGTGTTCCTTTATACCTTGAGCTTGTCTTGCTGGTAGACTCTCGCTGGTGTCCTTTTATTCTGTAATTTAAAAAAAATTGTACTTCTTTCCTCTTTTGCGGCAAGGGGTCAGAGCACGTTTTCAATCGTGCCTTCTGCACCTAGCATTTCTTCCACCTGTCTATCTGGTGTGCATTCTGGATCTCAGACCCACTAGAAATTAAATTAAACATGGCAAACTACCAATTGGGGGAGGCCAGCCAAATATATAGCTGCTGATTACTGAGACATGATAAAATGAGGGACAAATTTGGAAATAGCGATGTTGTGCAACTTAGTTCCTGTCACTGGGCATAATAGCCAAGGTGTTTTATTTTTTTAAGTAGATAAATACCCTTTGATCATTTTGTTGTTACATTATTTGTTGTGTCCAAAATCTACCCACTTGTGACTTACAGCCGCGGCCCCTTTTATTTTAACACTTCTCCGATATTTTCCGGTGACTTATTCCGAATGCCACACGCTTCACCGCGTTCATGCGGCGTTCGTGCCGTTTTCATGTCGCAATCATGCCGGCGTCATTTAATTGGTTGCAATTCTTCGCTTAACTGCCAGGTGGCAGATATTCATGAATTGTAATGCGCATGCGCTTCAGTAATGTGTCGACTTGCAGGTGTTTAAAAAATACCACAGTGGTCCTTTGTGAATTGACCTTGGTACTGAAGAAGTTGTACAACATTGTATCTATTTAGGTGATACATATTAAAAACTAAATGCAAAGTGTCTGGTGTTCTATTCCATTGTCCAGAAAGGTCCAGAGATGAGTACACCACTGCAGTCCATGTTCAAAAAGCCCAACATAATGTACACTTATTTAATATGGTCAGCAATTAGTTCAGCAAATGATAAGATGGCCACAGTTGGTCAAATTTATCAATATTTTATCGAAAATTATGACTTTTACAAATTTTCACCAGATGCTCTGGGGTGGAAGCGTGCAATAAGGAAAAAGTTATGTATCGATCCATGTTTTTTTCATATTGCTCCTGCACCCGGAGTTACAGGAGGGGGGTATTGGTGTGTTGCCCCTGAATTTTCCAGTATCGTTGATCATGGAGAGTTCAAAAGGCGAAAGATCATGGTAAAACCAACTAAGAATCGTCAGTCCCAGGCAAGCAATGCGCCAGCGCCAGCACCTGCTTCCAATAACGGTCCGACCATCTGTGAAAACCTGCTGACCGGCAACCCTTGCTATCAGCCCCCGCCTGGATACCTGCTGCCTGAGCAGGATTTCACACACAGATACAAGCAAGTTTGCATGTACCAAAGCGATTTCCAGCTTGATCAGCTGTCAACTACAGGTCTAGCAGGCCCGCTGTCACCTGTCAACTATGTGTATAATCAAGACTACGGGACTGGCAGTGGCTCGGCGCCAACCGAATGGCAAAGTCTATGGTGGGTACAGCTGCCGTATGTAATTATTTTTTTACCATATTAATATCAATGCACAGTAAAGCGATTCTCCTCTTATCAATCGCTTTGCTAATGGTTATTTAGTTCTTTTAGTCACAATTCGCCAAAATGTAGTCCAGCAATATTATGCGCATTAATCATCAACTACTGTAGGTCCCTTCCCAAAGACGATTACACGCAGGTGCAGAGATTTGACACCAGGCTCAGCTCGGGACGATTAAAAGCACAAAGCCAAGCATTAGCAAATGAATGGTTTGCGAGAGGTCTCGATAAGAAGTTGAAATCATTGAGCCTTGTGTGTGTCTGCAGGGGGGAGGGGGCTAAAGCTGCATGGAAGAATAGCTGCAATGTAGTTCAAAGACATACAGTATTTTCAACAGGTCATCATAATGTTTTGATCCCCACACTCCCAAATCAATAAAATTCACATAAAGCATGACCAGTGTCACATTAAAAAGCTACAGTACGATAGAATATCAGAATAACAAGAATTTTTATGCAGGCACACATGTCTGGAAACGAAACAAAAACAACAAAAAAAAGAATTTTTTTTTCCAGACTTGAACTTCCACATGATTGTGAAGTTATACACGCATGCACATTAATCATCAACTACTGTAGGTCCCTTCCCAAAGAGGATTACACGCAGGCGCTGAAATGTGAAAGCCATCTGGCTGGGAGAGGTGTTCTGTACTGTAGATAAGAAGTTGAAATAGTACTTAAGCCTTGTGTGTGTGCGGGGCGAGAGGGAGAGTGCTGTATGTGCCGAAATGTGATACTGTAACATGCTTATGCGTTTCAACAATGTTCAAATGAGACATACAGTACTATACGGTACAGGTATAATATAAAAAGAGTATGAAAACAAGTAAAAGTACTGATTACAAAATACTGTAATACAGTACATACAGTACTAT